>NW_027491565.1:600000-904853 GCF_021521415.1 Bidens hawaiensis | reverse complement strand
ATTAAAAACACAACAAAATCAATTAAATTCATTTATTTAAGTATTTAGTCAGAGTCTAGTTTAGGTGTCGCTAGTGTCCTGTGGGTTCGATATCCGGACTTCGTTAGGCTTTACTACAGTTGATAGGTACACTTGTCTGTCTAGTGGTCTAGCATTAGGATAGTCTAGATTTATAAATTTAAAACTAGAGTGTCTAGGTTAGGTTAAGTTTTTAATAGACCGCGTTGTGCACATCAGTAAAAACACACGCTTGCTTGATCTATTTAATTATAGACATATTTTATGTTTAACATTTAGCTAAACACGTGAGCTTAAACAATCGACCAACAACATATTAACATGGTGAAAATAAATACTTATTACAATCAAGCGTATGATCGGTAAAGAATAAGTAAAAATTAATATATTTAATTACCCGGTTGGCTTTGTTATAATAACGATTATTAGTATTAATACGATTAATATCTTATATTCTTATTATTGTTATTATTATTAGTTGACACACACATGTCTTTCTCCTATTTGCTTTGATATATTTGGTTTCCTGGCTCAGAGGCTGTAAATTTTTTGAATAGGGTTCAGCGTGTCGTACACGGAACCTCTTCAACTCCTAGGTCTCAAAGCTTCGTTTTTAGTAGGATTGGTTTTGCTATTCAAAAGGGGTGGTAGCAGCACACTTGTTGCTCGTTTGCCTGCCACTTTATTGTAAATGTTTTCTATTTTGAATTTGAATTGAAGAAAGAACACAAACACAAAATATGTCGAAAAATTCGAGCTATATGGCAAGCTTCTTTAACTCTATTCATTCCTCCAATTTTAACCATATTATTATTATTATTATTATTATTATTATTATTATCTCCTTTTGTATGTATGTATGTAGCCCTCACTTGGAACATTGATGACTTGATTCCTCCTAGCGAAGGATTCATATATAACTTTAATTCCAAGCAAGAGCTTAACAAGTGGCATTTGTATTCTGATTCTCAACTAGTATTTTGACCCCCGCGTTGCTGGGGGCAGTGGCGGTCGATTTGAATGTTGTTAGGTTTGATAACAAAGCAAAACAAACCCTTAAACATCTAAAAATGCTAATGCGAGTAACATAAAGCCCCAGGTAGTCCAAACAAAGCAAAAACAATGGAAAAACGGATGAACCTAAAAATACTTGCAAAATGATCCATTTGAAGCTGAACGTCTCTGTTGTATTGATTGCTTCCAACATTAAATAACACAACAGTTTCCTAATATATGCTTAACCATGAGTCGAAGGCTTGCACATTTATTTCTTTTACTTGCTTAAACAAAGGATGTGGCTTCTCATTGTCATCAACCCATAAGAGCCCATAAGAAATGATCACACCTGTTGTAGGGTTGGTTTCCTTCCATGCTGTGAAGATTAAATAACATTGTCACTAACCACAAACTAATCTACATGAACATAACAAAATTAACAATAACATGTTTTACCTTAAATCATTTGATGATAATTCGGTCAAACTAAAACCTTTGGTGGGTCATCGTCGATGAAAACGAATGAAGTGAATACCATCTTTGTTATGACTTTCATTAATATTCTGACACAGTCAACCTCTTTGTTTCGATGAATATTGGACTCCTTTATTGTATCTTGTGGTGTCTTCATCGTCTTCAATTTCTTTACCTTTCTCTATTTTTTTTCTGAATAAGTAAATGATATAAAAAAATGTTCTTGTCATGGATTTACCTTCAGTTTTTCAACTGAGCCTTGCATGAACTCCGGGCTGTCCCTGAACATTATTACCTCTCTGGAGACTGGCGATCTTCACTTATTATCAATAAATAAAATATTATGTTTGTTTGAGGGTGTGGTAAATTTGTCTTTTACGTTCAGTTTGATATCAAATGACATCGATAGGCCTGTACACGAACCGAACGTAATGAATTGTTTGACAGGAAGTTTATTTATGATAATTATTTAATAAACGAACAAACACAATCACATTATTTTTCATTTAATTAAATGAACGAACATGGACCGACGTTTTGTATGTTCGTTTATTCATGTTCGTTTATTTATCTTTGTTATTTCACGCTCATTTATGTTCGCTTATTCATGCTCATTTATGCTCGCTTATTCACGTTTCTTTTTCTTAATGAATGAACGTGACCAAAAAAAGGTCCGATTACATGTTCGTGTTTGGTTAAAGTTAAATTAATTAACATGAACATGCCAACGTTGAAAAGTGAATGTTTGTTTGGTTGATAGAAGTACCATCTGTGTATGGTTTGGTTCGTTTATAGGCCTACACATGGACATAAAAAGACAAATCCTACCCAATTCAATGCATCTACTTGAAAACTGAACTATACTTATGGACTAACCTTTCTCGGATTTATGCCAACGTTGCTAGTCTGCCTATACAAATTCCTTTTCTGCCAGTACTTCTATCAACCAAAAAAGAAAAACTAAAGGCAAATCCATGACAACTTTGTAGTAGTTCTCTATAAACCTCTCAGCTAAACCTATCAAAAGATGACAACTTTGCATTAAAAAATTACATACTTAAGGCGTAAAACATAGTGAAACTAACATCAAACAACCCCATTCCGGTTGTGAGTGCTAAGGTTAGATGTTGTCATCAATGTGTGTCTCATAATCATATTATATATCTTGTGTTTGTAATGAATGTGTAACAGATATTACCTTCCACACAAAATATGCACATAAAGAGATATTACCTTTTTGGTTCTGAGATTTAATCGGTCTGTGAAGTGTGAAGAGCAGCCCAAATAAGTGAAATCGCTTATTTGTTTTCTGAATAACCAACCTGAAATTACCTTATCAAATTACGAACCAAAAAGCCAAACAGGAATGAAATTAAAGTAGAGACTGACACAATGATACTTTTTAATATATATATATATATATATATAATATGAAGGTACCGTATCGTAGTAGTCGTTTTAGCTAAATGTTACGTCTTAATTTATTATATTGCTATTATGTTAATATTGCTTTGGAGGTTCATTTTCGAATTTTAAGCCCTTACACAGATCACAATTCAAATTATTATGTGCTTCTCTTGTAATGCTTATTTAAAAGATAACTGTTTGTTATAAATAATTGATATGTTAGTGCAACCATACAGGTTTATCATCAGCAGCGTTAGAGATCACTGATGCAGGAAAGGAACAAAGTGGCACTGGTTAGTTATATATAGGGGTGTCAAATGTGATCCATTGGATTGAATGAGTTGTGACACAATGTATATAATGGGTCACAATGGGTCAAACTAAAAAAAAGAAAATGATTGAAACATGTCAAAATGGGTTAAAATTTCTCAAGTTTCTTTTTTTTTTTCTTTTTTTTATGGAACGAGAAAAACGGAGAAAACTTTTTAGTCCTTTTACTTTTTGATTTATTTTTCGAGTTTTGATTTTTTACTTAATTTTTTTGAGTTTTTAGTGAGAGGGTTTTTGAAATGGGTCAAAAATGGGTTTTTGAAAGCTCAACCCATTTTGACCCATTTCAAAAATCTATCACTAAAAAATTCAAAAAAAAATAAGTAAAAAATCATAACTCGAAATATAAATCAAAAGTAAAAGTAGTAAAAAGTTTCCTCCGTTTTCCTCGTTCCATAAAAAAAAACTTGAGAAATTTCAACCCGTTTTGACCCGTTTCAATCATTTTCCTTTTTTAGTTTGACCCATTGTGACCCATTATATACATTGTGATACAATCCATTCAACTCAATGGGCCACATTTGCCACCCCTAGCTTGTATATATGTCCAGCCGACTCCTCCACATTCTTGTTGGTGCTTTTAGAGTCTTGATTCTTTAAAATATTGTAGAGTTTTCTCGGGAAATCTGTCTTTGGATGTTACCGAGGGTACAAAATGGAACATTAGCAGGAGTGGCTTCTGTGGAATGAGGTCTAAAAAGGTCTTCTTTGATTGATTTAGATCAATACTTCGTGTTTAACCATTAAGCTTTCTAACAACATATTCGTGGTTCCCTTTATATACAATGCAGTTGATGGCTTCATCGACTATAGATCCTTATGATACTATAGCGCTCAAAATTAAAGGAGATGGAAGAAGTTACATATCAACTGTAAGTAATTTAAGTCCTTTACTGTCTTAAATAAGAAAAAAAATATATAAGAAAGTACTCTGGTTTTCTCAGGATCAAATTTCTGCAATGTTATTAAACATTGGCGCTGAGTGAAAAACCACAGGCGCACACACACATACACATACACACTCAATATTAAACCAATTTTAAGTATAGAGTCATGAGAACCGCCTATATCTACTTATCAGATTTAATGCATGTTTGGGATTGCTTCTTTAAAATGCTTTTTGCTTTTTGGAGAGGCAAAATATCCAAAATGCCCCTCCAAAAGCACCAAAAAACACCAAATTGATGCTTTTAGATGCTTTTGGAGGGACATTTTGAACATTTTGTCTCTCCAAAAAACAAAAAGCATTTAAAGAAGCAATCCCAAACACCCCAGAGTGATTATGCAGTTACTTAGCCTCCTTACATATCACAATTAAAGCAAAATTTACAAGTGTTTAGTGGTTCTCACACTTCTCTACTTAAAATTGGTTTTGTATGATTTTATCTATCTCTGTGTATACATATACATATATAGTGAAAGATTACAAGAGAGGTTAAGGAAGGGGTTAGGATTAATCCTTATCTGTTTACACAAGTGCCACTATGCTTTTGAGCTATTCATGAGATCATTGAGTCATTTATATATGTTGCAGAAAGTGTAATTCATTACGGTACAAAGTGTTTTTGGAACCAATAATATATTGGGAACCGTACGTTTGAAAATTTAAAAAATATATATATATAGGGTAAGGATCCTAAGACTACTTAAAAAAATTAATTTCTCTCTCTCCAATCTATGTAATTTAACCCATCCCAATCTTTTATACACATTTACAACCCATACCGACTTAAAAAAAATGTTTTTTAACGAAGTCCGTTTTTAATAAAATTTATATCGGAATGTTCATAAATTTTTTTTAAGAAATATCGTGTATTTAATTATTTTTTTTAGTTAGAATATTAAAAAGTTAACTAAATAATTAAGTTATTGGGGGTTAGTTTGGATTGCAATCTAGGTTTGCTCCACCAACCTAGATTGCCAATCTAGATTGCATTATTTTCTTTTTTCAATTTCTTTTTTAATTTTGGGCCCACCAATCTCATTATGAGATTGCCAATGGAGTAGTCTAAGAGAACCCTTTACAAATTGAGAACTTTGAGAACCATTTTGGACCACTAAAAACACATTTGAAAAAAAATATTTAAAAAATCATAAAACAAAAAATAACAAAAATTTTAAAAAGGTAAAAAAACCAAAATTCTTATATTTTATTCTGGTTTCATTAAAAAAAACAAAAAAAAAAACGGTATTATACACATATGTATAATCTTATTTAATCTTTAGTTACGTAATATACACATATGTACAGTGTCATTTATCTTAAATTATACACATGTGTATAAAAAATCATGTAAATGTACATATATGTATATATGATACATATGTGTATATAATTTGGTTAAATCGAGTTTTTTTTATGAAACCGGGATATTAAAATAAGAATTTTAGTTTTTTTCATTTTTGTGTTTTTTTTATTTTATGATTTTTTTATTTTTAGGTTTTTGTGGTGTAAAATGGTTCTTATGGTTCTCAATTTCAAAAAGGTTCTCTAATGAACCTGATCCAATATATATATATATATATGATATTGATTTGTCTAAATGCATATATGCGTAATTGCATATACACTGCATGTCTGCGTTCACATGTGTGCACCCCATATATAAGTTGTTATTTTTTTTTACAATTGGCTTTGAAATGAATGCACCCCATATATCTGTGTATTCAAATAGCTTTAATTTTGGGCAACACACATAGATAGCATTTAGTACGCAGGAATGGAGGATGGAATGAAATGAACTATTGTGAGTGAATGGAAAATAGTGTGTTTGGTTGACCAAATGAATGGAATGACCCAACACCTAGTCCATTACATTCCCTTTAAAATACCCCAATTTCATTCCATCCATACCCCATGTTTTTTTATTTCATTTCCTCCTTCATCCTACATAACCTCCACCACCCTCCCAACAACACCACCACCCAACATCAACACCCACCACCGCCACCAACCACTGCCGCCACTGCCACCAGCCACCACCATCGCTGTCCACCGCCGCCACCAACCATCGCCATCGGTGGCGGCCACTCAGCACCGCGAGCCGCCCGCCGCATATATCAACCATCACCCCACCATCACACATGCCGCCCACCGTCACCGCTGCCCACCACCGCCGCCACTGCCACCAATCACCATCATCGGCGTCCTCCGCCACCACCACCCACCTCCACAAACCATCGCCATCAGTGCCAGCCACCCACCACCTCCAGCCACCCGCCGCATCCATCAATCATCGCCCCGCCATCACACGCGCCGCCCACCGTCATCGCTGCCCACCACCACCTCCACTGTTGCCACCACCACCTCCACCGTTACCGCCACCGCTCCCACCACCACCACCACTCACTACCATTTTAATTTTTTTATTACCTACCAACAATACAAAGTAATGATTCATTTCATTACCATTTGGTAACCAAACATTTCATTGGAATGGTAATAACTCATTCCATTCCTTTGTCCATTCCATCACCACGTCCATTCCATTCCGTCGTCCATTCCATTACCCCATAACAAACAGACCCATAAATTGAAGACAAATGTTACACTTCCCAATTTTAATAACCAGCTTTATATTATATCAAAATCAGAAATCAACTCTTGCTTTATCATCTGTTTTAGCAACTTCAACAAGTAGCACGTCAACCGTTTGCTCATTTTCAAAATTTTCTGACTTGTCATCTTATTTGTTATTTGGTAGTTATCTCTTAAAATAAAATATGGGAAAAATATAGTTTTTTCTATAAAATTTTAAGCATATTTATGTTTTAATATATTTTTCGCATAAGCATTTGTTTGCATATGTACTATGTAGCATTTAGATGTGAGCCTGGGCCATATAATCAATTTTTGGCCTTCAATTTTTGTGTGATTAAAGTTTTGACAATTGCAGATTCCTCTGGCACGTTATCTTCCAACATGGAGAGGAAATGTAATCGAAGCAGATATAGAAATGAATCCATCTCGAGTTGTTGGCATGTCACTCTCTGTCAATGCTGAAGGTGGGGTCCCGGGTGCTCAAACCGGCCCAGGTGATTTTCGGTTGGAGATAGACTGGATCAAAGCTTTGAGAACTCAATAAGCTGCTTGGACTCCCTTGTAAGCTCAAACCAGCCTAATTTTGTGAGCCTGCTATATAAATGATCAATTTTTCCTAAGATTGATTTTGTTGCTGACAAGCTTCGTCTGTTTTGTGTGTTCCTAGTACTTTCCGATGTAAATAAAAGATTCATGTACGATGTAGGAGCTTATGACGACCCTGTAATACGTACTCGTGTCAATTGGAACTTAGTTTTGAAAAGGCAAACTGGATTTTAATAATCTCAACTTAATGCAGTTGGCCGATAATAATCCCAACTTTGAAAATCTGGTCCCAACTTTCACACTATTTGTTTTCATTGAATCTCCGTTAAAAAAAACTTAACGACGTTAAGTTATTTTTCCAAATTTCAAACTAATATTTTAAGGCTTTTAATCGGAATGAGAATACGAGTCGATTGATGTAAAACTTACCTCCAAACGGTGGTCCAAACGACTAAAGGATGCTTCAATTCTAGTGTTTAAACTATTAATTAACAAAAATTAAGTTGTTCGAAGCGTCGTTTCGAATTAAGTTTTACATCAATCGATTCGTATTCTCATTCTGATCAAAAGCCCTATAACATCAATTTGAAATTTGAAAAAAACTTAACGTCGTTAAAAAAATTTTAACGGAGGTCCAATGAAAACAAATAGTGTGAAAGTTGGGACTAGTGGCAGTGACAACTATTTTCAAAGTTGGAATTATTATCAGCCAACTGCATGTAGTTGAGATTATTAAAATCCAATTTTCCTTTTGAAAACCATCTATCTATAATCTGTATCTATAATAATCTATATATAATATACATAGAAGAAACCTTAAAATCCTACGTGTCGCGCTCTGGTCGTTCCCTTCTTTTTAGGAGTCGCCATATTTGCTTGATTTCTAAATGATGTGCTCTTAATGATTTAACCCGGTTTGACCCGAATAGCTCTCATGGGTCATAACATCTCAATTACACTTTTATTTGTGAAACCCACCATCGTCTGCCGTCTTCTATTCATATCATCACCGGAGAACATTCATCTCCGATCATCTTTATTTGTAAAACCTTACAATCAAACGATCTCACTGCATCCTTCGACTCCCTCACAATCCCGCTCCAAAAACATTTGTTGTTGTCTATCACCACCGCCCTCCTCCTTTTTGTTGTTCTTCTTCTACTCCGACTCCTTTGCCGGATCTACGGATACTATCTTCGTGAGACAAATCTTTTTCAATTTTGACACGATTGTCACATGATCTATATTCGCTGTTATTGTCAATTTCTTGTCTTTCATGTCCATTGATATTAATTCCACCGTTTTTATGAATTTACTTAATTCGGATATGGGTTTGTTTTAGTTTTGAAAACTATTCAGATCCATAAAAAAAAAATAATAATGAAATTGTTTGATTTGTAGCACCTATGAGATTGGAGACGTTTTTCATGGCATTTTGTTTGACATTTTTCATTCAAGACGTCCAATTTCAACAGGACCTTCTACAATAAATTAAGAAAGGCATAAAATTCAACGAACCCGGATGGGATTTGACATTTTTATTTACATAAAAAGGCATTTAATTTGTGAAATTTGACGATGAAATTGAAGAGCAGAGTGAGTGATATATTTGTTATTGTTGAATCCTATTTGAAAATAGGTTGTGTCAATTTTGTTGAATCCCCATTTGAAAATATCATTGTTTGCAAACCTCTAGACTGGTTTTAATATGTCACTTGAACTCAGATACCAGTTTAATTGTATATGAACCGAACTATAATATGTTGATTGTTGAGTTAGTTAGACACAAAAGTAAACTATCTTGACCCTACTGCAAGAAATATGTATTTTGATACTTGATGATAAATTGATAAGTAATCTTTGATCGATATCATGGACATGAGTTATTTTCCTTTGTTAATTAAAACAGCACATGCAAATTACTGATAACCATGTTGAATATGTACATATCTTTAAATTTATTACATAATTAAATCTATTACTGACAAACAGATCATCTGTTTAATTAAGGTTATTGTTTCAGCATGGGTAAATCTGGCATTACAACAGATGTTGACAGTTTGACTTTTGTGTCTCAAACTTTAGATCAAAGTTATTTCAGGTCATTTCAAACACGGGCTGATTATAAAACGGGTTATATAACTAAGTTAATACATGTCATAGTACAACTACAAATTGCCACAACAATGAAATTTGTATACGGGTCACGAGCAATAACAGTTTTCTGGTAAGAATTTGAGTTCAATTAAGTTGTAATCTTGGGACATAATTGTAAATGTTGCATTTGAAAAATAATACTATCATTTTGCCTTAGAATATATATTACAAGAAATAGGAACTAATTATTAATCATTAGGAAAATTGTGTATTTCTTCTTTTAATACATTCATACTAGTATGATCAAGTAAATATTATTATATAAAGTAAAGCAAATCAGAAAAGAGAAAAGGGAAAGAGGAAAATTTGGGAAGAAGAAAACTCTTGATTCTTAATGTGCATTTATTTAACCTTCATTCTTTCTTAAACCATACACATAACATAATTCAAGAATTCAGAGACAAATCTTAATCTTAATCTTAATCTTAAACCATGTCATTCACATTGCAAACACTCCTTGCACTATCTTATCTATGTATGTATCTCTTCTACTTTTTGTTTTACTTTTATCTATTATAGTTTTACTTTATGCAATATTCGAACAAGTTATAGCCTTTTCGATCCCTTCAGTTTGGTGTTATTTTGGCTTCTTGTCATAGTTGAGTTATCACCTAATAATGTATGTACTATGTGGTGTATAAATCATCTCTTGTGACAAGAACACATTTAGATTTGAAGCGGTACAATCTTTTTGACAAAAAGACAAATCGTTCTTTAAGGTTGTTAAACGTATCCATGATGGGTGTTAGACGAGCACCAATCAACATGTACGTGTTTTAAGTGAGTCTGTGTTAGGGAGCTTTTAATCAGAAAGACATATTGTTTCTTTATTAAAATAAAAAAAAACAATTAATGTATAACTTTGCGAGCTTTGCTATGTTACACACTTAACACTAAGTATTGTTCACATCCAAAGTTCCAAACAAATACAATGATTTTGGTAACAAGTTATAAGTGTAAAAACTTTACAAAATTTGAAAAACATTTGGTTTTGAATATTGTGTAGATGTGGTGGTGGTAGGGGCAATAAGGGTAGAAGAAAAGGCAGATGGTGCACTATTGTCACCACCAGAAGGCAACATGACATTTTTGGATAGTCAAAATTGGTGTGTGGCCTCACCAAGTGCAAGCCAAGATGATTTACAAAACTCGTTGGATTGGGCTTGCGGGTTGGGTATGACAGACTGTAATCAGATTCGACCCGGAGGCCCATGTTATCAACCCGACACACTATATTCACATGCTTCTTTCGCTTTCAGTAGCTACTACCAACAAAATGGGAATTCCGACGTTGCTTGCAATTTTGGTGGCGCTGCCATGTTGACAAAGAATGATCCAAGTAAGTTTATTTCGATGAATAAATTGTTAATCTTAATTTCAACTTAATACGTTACTAACGAGTTGCAATATCTTTTTGATGTGTTATGAATGATAGGTTACGGAAAATGCAAATATGCTGCATCTGAGTAAGTTGCATCGCGATACTATAATTTTACATTTTTGGTACATCTTCAAGAACATTAAAATAAAAACGTTTATTATAAAATTAACTTAATAACTTAAATTTATGGTGTTTTTTACTTCTAGGCCAACAAAATCAGGAGTTGAGTCAATATGGAAGTTATATTGGTGGGAAAGAAGTTGTATTGTTTTACTTTTGTACATGGTAAGCTAATGATGCATTAAAAGGTAGGGTGTCTTTGTTGTTGGTTTAGGAATCTTATTGCATGTCATTTTTGTAAGATACTTTGCTTATCTATTAATACAATAATAATGCATAAACATTTAATTCGGCTTTTGTGTGCTATATTATATTAAAAGGATTATTAGTTTTCTTGGTTAACGTGATGATGTCGGATTCTTAAGTACAGTTATATGAATAACACGGGTTGAATGAGTGAAAAGCTTATGTAAGATCAGACAAGACTATTTTAGCCGCGCTAATGCACTATGGAGTCCTATACGTCTCGTCTCGTCTCGTCTGGTCAGGTTCAAGTCACTGAGGCACAAATACATCAAAGAGTAGCACATAAAAATTTAGCAGACTTTAATCCTCTAATACTAGAAGTTAATAAATCTAAATAATCATTTATAGCCCAACTTTCCTACCAGCCCATGAACCTTTGCTTATGTGCAAGCCCAATACTTGGATTAATTACCCACATTAGAGTTGCACAAAAAACCCGAATCCGGAACCAGAACCGGACCCGAAATAAAAAGCCGAAACCGGTTTTTTAATACCCGAACCCGACCTTACCAGGTTTCGGGTATTGGAAAAACCCGGTTCCAGGTATGGATAGAGTATGCATTTCGGTACTAAAACCCGGGTTCCAAGTACGGATAGAGTATGCATTTCGGTACTAAAACCCGAACCCGAACCAGCCCGATTTGTACCCGAAAACCTGAACCGGTTCCATACCTGGAACCGGGTTTTTCCAATACCCGAAACCTGATATTTCAAATACCCGATGTATTATCGAAAATTACCCAAATGATACCCATAAAAAATGCAAACTTATAAAAAAAAAACTAATATATACCCGAAAAATATCCGAAAAAAGGCACGAAAAAACCCTAAAATAGGGTTTTTCAATACCCGAAAATAGGGTATTTAATACCCCGTTCTATACCCGACCCGAACCCGATACATAGGGTATGGTTTTTAGAGACAAAACTGGACCCGAACCCGACCGGGGTTATACCAATACCTGATCATACCCGAACCCGATTCCATACCTAAATTCGAGTATTTTGAAAAACCCGATTTGTGCACCTCTACACTCACGGCCTCACGGGGTATCTGACTAATGACTATCTGCCAATATTAATAAAAAATATATATTAATCAATATGGTAGATAAATTTAAACAATATTAAAAAGATGGTAACCTAGTCTAGTTTGTAATTAATAAAACAATTTAAGATGATGTTCTTGTAATAAATAAAAAATAGATTTTCTACACATTCCACATTTCTAACTAGTCTATAAGTTTACCTACATAACCCGTTCAATATTACTTATAACCTTAATTAGCATGTCCACACGAAAACATATTATAAGTTATTAACGGTTTCACAAACGATGTCTCTATTGAGCTCATGTTTTCAAAATCCCTTCTCCTTTATTTTGAGTTTATTGTGTCATCTCAGAAAATATATGTAAACAAATGTATCATGTAAAAGTGATAACTGATATAACTTATAAAAACAATTCACACTCATGTCCCCTTAACCCAAATACACCCACTAACCTGAAGCTCATTCATGCACTATGATAAGAATTGGTATTTAATAGGATGTTCATCGGTTCGGATTTAGGTTTCTTTGCTTTGAAGATTATTCAGTCAAATCTAAAAACCAAACCAAATTCAAAGTTGGCAAAATGTAATTTGGGTTCCTTAGTTCCAGTTTGATTAAAATGGGATTGGATTTGGCTAAATGGAACCGTGTTAAAATATCATTTGAATTCCGTGATTTTAACTGAATTGATTTCCTTGGAACCGAGAATTAATTACCTAGTTCGGTTCAATTTAAAACCACACTGAAAACCTAATACATAATTCGATGCAGTTTTAAATGGTTCGGTTCAATTTAAAACCACACTAAAAAACCGAATACATAATTCGATGCAGTTTTAAATGGTTTAGTTCAATTTAATTGAATTAAAACCAAACATTTAATATTTATCATAAAAATATATGTTAAGTTAGGTTTATATAATGTATAACTTTTTTCAAAAAAGAAGTACGAATTATACTCATTGTGTTTTACTATTATAAATAAATTAAACAAAGAATAATGAAAATAAAAATAAAATCTAGTGTATATGGATATCTCCAATGACAGAATGCCATGTAAGCAACAAGGATCAAACTCTATCCTACTTCAAACTTTGCATGGCCCTTAACCAAACTCTTTTATGTGGCTTCTGCTTTTTAATATCTTTCAAAACTCACATTTTTTTTGTAACTCACAAATCCAACTTCTTTGAAGATCAACAATGGCAACTGCTGTCGTGTCTTCACTTCCTCAATTCACTGGTTTAAAAGCCACATCATCATCACTTTCCCCAGTTCAAAACATGGTTAGTTGATTTTAATTAATTTATTGTTTTTTAATCATTTTATTGGCTTAATTATTATATTATAACCAGAGGATGTGAGCAACTAGACTAGTAGGTGCCTAGGTGGTGGTGACACACAAAGTTGGTGGGTATTTTTTTTACCCCTATGTAGACCGTTTTAAGTAAACAAGTTTTATAATAAACTAGTGTTGTTTCTCAGCGCGTTGCGCCGAGCAGGTCTGTAAAACACGGGTAGTAGTGAAACACAAGCGTTGATACGGTAAGTCGACGTGAATTCGGTCGGTTGCAGTTATACGTGCTTTATTGTATCGGAATTGAGACAAAAATAAAACAAAAAACTTGTAAAAATTGGGGTGGACCAGTGGTGTGGTGTCGGTGGGTAAAACTTGATCATTTGTAAAACCCAACCGTCATCAATCCCGGGCATTGAGGTGGTTGAGTATACGCAAATTTAGTCGTTTTCGTCATGTTAGTTATGGTACCAGAACTAAAAAACAAAAATCAGCATTTGGTTGTTTCCATTACGGTACTGGAACTAAAACAAAGCGCAGTGAGTCCACGCGAATTCGGTCGGTTTCCATCACGTTTGGTGCGGTACTATAACTAAAACAAAATAATGAAAAGGAACAAAACCAAAATTCACATTTGGTAAATTTTCGTTACGTTCTTTACGGCCGAAATTAAAAAAACAAAAAATAAAAATGACTACCAATAAGGTTCCGCAAAGTCGCCGAAGGGACTTTGTGGCGCCAAACTCTTTAATTATATTATATAACAATTAATAATACCTGTATTGATCCGTTGTATAATTTGAGTGTATCCAAATTGCCTCGTTGTATAGTTTCACTAAACCTAACGTGACTTGTTTTATAATTTGAGTAGACCTAAATTGACTTGTTGTATACGTGTGACAACCTTTCAGGTGGCTTTGCGACCAATGAAACTGAAGGGAAAGGGAAAGGGAGCTTTAGGTGTTCGATGTGATTTCATTGGTTCATCAACAAATTTGGTAAATTAAATAAAGATTTTTTTTGTATAAATAATTAACGGTTTTTAAATTCAAAATTAATACTTAAAGATTTTAAATGAGTTGTTTGGATAGATAATGGTGACATCAACCACCTTGATGTTGTTCGCTGGGCGGTTTGGTTTGGCACCATCAGCAAATAGGAAGGCGACCGCAGGGCTAAAGCTTGAGGTTAGGGACTCCGGGCTTCAAACTGGCGACCCAGCTGGGTTCACTCTTGCCGATACATTGGCTTGTGGAACCGTTGGTCACATTATTGGTGTTGGTGTTGTTTTGGGCCTTAAAAACATTGGCGCCATCTAAGCTAGCTTGTTGTTTGAAAACATAGTATCATGTTAATAACATTGTTATTATTGTTTGCCCTTTGAATTGATGTTTTCGAGTTTAAAATACATAAACAAGAGTATTGTCGGGTCGGGTTAGATGTGGTAAGCTACTAAGCTAAGTCGTTTTGCTTAAATTATTTATTTTAACCAACAAAATCATTCTTAGCCTGAGTCGAAAGGACTATTTTACCATATCTAGTTCGCCTGCTTTACCATATTTATCTGGGCCAAAGAGGTTGTATTCAAATTGTGAATGGTTGTAGTTTGGTTGTGAACAAGGTAAACATTTTGATTGTTAACCTGGTTATTTATAGCCCAATCTGAACGCAATATAAATGTTAAATGGGTTAGATGAGTTGATACGTTTAGACTCAACCAAAATACCGGGTTCTTGTGTAGCCCAAATAACCTATTGGACACTGTAACACGTCAAAACGTCCTTTTTAATTTTAACTTGTTTTACTTAACACATATTATGCATCTTTGAACCTTTTTTACTTAGATGTCAGTTAAATTAACTTTGTTACTTTTTCCTTTTACCATTGGCATTCATTGTGACTATCATTAGCATCAAATGTCAATTAAATTAACTTTGTTACTTTTTCCTTTTACCATTGGCATTCATTGTGACTATCATTAGCATCAGTAATCATAATAATTTATTACTACTGCTACTACTATTATTATTATAGAGACACATGGTAACAGACAAAAACTTATTTTCTACAAAACACATGAACCCATCAAGACACGACATGTGTACTTCGGTGGGTGGTACATTCATTTGTGCCAAAATTACGCATAAATATCAATTAACTACTCACAAAGTTAACTAATGACGCACAAATTGTGCAACCCAAATAACTTAGTACGCACAATAATTACATAAAACAGACAAATGATTGTGCAAGGCATATGATAATGGCGCAAGTTATGCTTATAATTACACACTCTATACGCACAATACATCGGCGTTCTAAAAGAGGTTAATTTTTAAATAAAAAAATATAATTTGTATTAAAGAGAAAAACATGTTTAATTTTATAGTATAACTAGCTTTTGAAGAGATTTATTACACGAGATTTGTTAAATAATAAAAATAAATGAGGTCCGATATTTGAAAGAAATGAACAAAATTAAAGGTAAAAGAAAAATAAAATAAATAGTACAAATAAAATAATAAGAAGTTTAGAATCTCAAGTTTACAAATACGAAAAAATCTCTACATACACAACATTTGTCATAATTGTTTTGACTCATTACCCATTGATAGTTATGATAAATGAGATGAAAGATTAGAGAATTATAAGATAAATTATAACTCATTTGTCAAAATTGTTTTGACCCATGGATATATAAGATAAATAAGATGAAAAATTAGAGAATTATTATAACCCATTTTTCAAAATTATTTTGATCAATGACCCGTTGATAGCTTGGATGAATGAGGTGAGATATTAATGAGTTAGAAATTAGAAAGAAAATTATAATTCATTGTCAAAATGGTTTTTCCCCATAACCCATGGATATATAGGATAAATGAGAAGAGAGATTAAACAAAAAATGAATGTAAGATTGCCACATTATCCTTATTATTTTCTTTTACTAATATAGTTAGATTTGTATTAAAAAAATATTAATAAAGTATGTAAAAGTTATCTGCATTAACAAAATGATGAAAACTAGGGAAAAAATCGAGAAATGTGTTTTCTTTTATTACTCATGGTACCCAAAGGGTACAAACAGAGCTCAAAAGGCACAAATGAACTCAAATGGCACAAATAGAGCATAAAAGGCATAAACGAGCCCAAAAGGCATAAACGAGCCCAAAAGGCACAAAGGATCTCAAAGGGCATAAACAGAGCCCAAAAGGCACAAACGGTGCCCAAAAGGCATAAACGGTGCCCAAAAGGCACAAACGATGTTTAAAAGAAACAAACAGAGCCCAAAATGCACAAACTGAGACCAAAAGGCACAAAGGAGCTCAAAAGGCACAAACTGAGTCCAAAGGCAAGTTTTCAGTTGCAAAAAAAAAAAATAAATAAATATACTAAAGTTGCGTAATTGGCCAAATCTCAGGTATACAAATGACATTTAATTCAATGTTAAAAGCAGTGAGAAATTAAAAAAAAACAAAAAAACCATTAAATCATGCACTTTTTCTATATCAAGGGGCGTATCTTATTACAAAAACAAATAAAATATCTATTTATTAATAGCTCAAATTGGAAAGGAGTACGTTTAACACCGTCAACAAGTTAAGTGACGTTGCATGTACTCAAATTTAAGAAAATGCATCTTACTGTCATAGCTTGCCAAATCATGGCGTGATTGCTTCTTGAATATCATGACAAATCTATTTTGGATTTTCAAATTTACATTAAAACCTTCTAAGGCTGCCCATTGCGGGGCTTGAAAACTGGACACTAAGAGTGATGTGGAGGGGCTTTATACAGCGTGCGCAAAATTGTATCGATGGGGCGAGGGGGGGGGGGATTTTACCAGGTGTTATTGGCACAATCTTCACACATGGTGTGGCCCAAGTTTAAAGGGGATGTGGTTTTAAGGAGCTTTAAACCACAACGGTGCTTTAAGGTTAAAGTCGCCACTACTATGTGGTAGTGATGTGACATTTTAAGATGAGCTTTAAAGCCCCTCCACAGCACAACCTAATAATAAGATATTTGAATACGACACTTTCTATGACACGAAACTACATGTATATTCTGAACTTATTAACCTAATTTTTTTTATCGATTACAACAATTGCATAACTAATTTTGATTCCACCTTTATATTTCCATTCATCAGTTAATATTTTACTAAATGAGTA
Source organism: Bidens hawaiensis (assembly GCF_021521415.1). Lineage (NCBI taxonomy): Eukaryota > Viridiplantae > Streptophyta > Magnoliopsida > Asterales > Asteraceae > Bidens > Bidens hawaiensis. The sequence goes on along the minus strand of NW_027491565.1, from coordinate 887,114 downwards.
CCTTAATCAATTTTCTCTTTATGCCTGTGCATTCTAAATTAAAGACACCAATCATTCGTGGATACAAATAAAAACCACACGAATGATATCTATATACGAACATCTGTGATCATTTATGAATATCGATTTGACATCCATGGATCACTATCTCCTTTAGTAGCTATAACGATAATTAATGAATACGAAAGTCCATATAACATATATGGATCACTATGTATATTTTTTTTTATTTTTTTTTGTCATCTATAGTATTTGTGTTGTGCCCTAACTTCTTGAATTAATCACTATGCCTTTTATACCTATTCAAAAGTTTCAAAATATATAAAACTCTACAATAATATAATAATTATAAAAATATAAATACAAGTTTTAACTTCAACTCTACATTAGTAACCAATGAGGTTGGTGTCATATTACTAAAAACAAAACTTTTAAAACACTTTATGGGGTTAGGAAGTCTTCATGTTTTTTTTTAAGTGGTACTGTATTAAATAGGCAACAAGCAAAAGCAATCATAAAAAACAAACTGAATACAAAAGTGTGAAATTATAGTCATTATATCAAACCCTACACCAATCTTCTCAATTAACGCAAAAAATTTTAGCTCGTGCACCCACCCAAAGAAAACTCAACATATTTATTTCCTCCATTAACGTGTTCGAGCTTGTATTGACCCCATCAAAAAATCTTTTTGTTCCTTGCCATCCAAAGACTCCAAAGACTGACCCGGCAAATCACTTGTATTATCTTGCTTTTTGTACGGCCTTGGCGATAATGATTTTGTAACTCTATTACATCTAATACTGAGAAAGCAAAAAAATAAGGAAGCTTCCACTATCTTAAAATGATTTGTCAAACGGAATAAGCCATAGAGGCCCATCATCTATCAATTAAGTCTCTATGTGACATAAATTAAATTTTGTATTTTTATTTTTTTTAAAAACCCTCAAAAGTAGAGATGGGCAAATAAACCGGTTAACCAAACCGAAACCGAACCGGTTTGAAACCGATTATATAGAAACCGGTTTGGAACCGATTGAAACCGTAGGTTTGGAAACGGTTTGTAATTTTATCTACAAAAACCTGTTAACCGAACCAAAATCGGTCAAAGCCAGGCAAAAACCAGCCAAAACCCGAATCGAAACCGATCAAAAATCAAACCGAAACCGATCGTCACTGTTCAGAAACCGGTTTCAACCCAAACTGAAACCAATCATAAACCGGTTTTGACTTTTATTGACCAACCCGAACCGGTTTGTGCACCTCTACTCAAAAGTAGTTAATAAAATGAGTAAATGACAAGTGGTTATAAAACTGGGCTTGTTTTAACGAATTAGAGGGTGAAAGTGAACCCACAAAACGTCGTCGTATACAGCTCCGAATAATCAGGTTTTCTCCAATAAATAAATAAATAAATCCAGCAACAGAGAGACAAAGGGGGGTTTTAGGGTTCCAAATTATTATTATTCTACACAGAGGAAGAAGAAGATGAGTACGTACAATTACGTAGTTACAGCTCATAAGCCTACCAATGTCACTCATTCATGTGTCGGCAATTTCACCGGTCCTCAAGAGCTCAATCTCATTATCGCGTAAGTATTCATCCATTCCAATTTCTCATTTCGATTTTGATTTACGAGAATTAGTGTTTTTTGTTTCGATTTGGATTATATGGAGGAATTTGAGCTGTTAGTTTCGAAATTTGATGTTAATTTTGGGGAAAGTTTATTAATTTAACGAAAAATGTGTAATTGGTGTTGATTTAGGTTAGGAGTTATGTTAGATGGTTAATTTGGTTGTTGATTAGTGAGTAGGATAGAATTGTGGCGGTTTTGTGTGTTTTTTAATTGAGAAAAGGATATTTTGGATCAGTTTTGTTTACCTTGCATCTGTGTTTCAGGAAATGTACTCGGATCGAGATTCATTTGCTTACGGCTCACGGATTGCAGGTGAGTTTGCTCTCATATGAGTTTTGTTTATTAAATAGTTTTTGTTTGGGTTAATACTACTTTTTAGATATGAATTGTCATGTATGCGTTTTAGCTATATAACACTTTGATTCAGAAATTTATAATATCTAAGCTTAAACCTAACTGATTGGCAACTTAAACCAGCCAAGGTTGAGTTTTGGTCCTCTTTTTATTTTAGTTGTTTATATGAAAATTCGGGATAATATATGTTTTTGTAAGGGAAGAAATGATCATTTTTCTTTAAATTTAGTTAAAACGTTTTCCGACAAATGTTATTATACAAACAAAATAGTAGTTTGTCGTTGATAAAAGTTTGATTATCTTGTTTATTTTGTATAGAAATTTCCCAGAATGGGGAGAATAAAAAACCATATGGCTGAATTGCATGTCTTTATAGAACAAAATAGGCAAGATGGTTGGAATCGGAGTGATGAAAGATACTATTTTTATTTCAAGAATTTTGTGTTGGATTACATGCATTGATTAACTTTGATACGGGAAGTAAATTATGACACTGTTCATATCCTTAACACATGTGTTAGCATATGACATAATCCAATATTTTTAAATCAAAATCTTGTACCGTATCTAATTGCAAATTTGCTTTTACGCAGCCTTTGTTGGACGTGCCGATATACGGAAGAATCGCAACCCTAGAACTTTTCCGTTCCCATGTGAGTAAATTATTTTGTGCTTTTCATAGAAAGAACTTATGATATGATTTTTGGTTTATTCATGTTTTGTTGTTCTTGTATGATTTTGCTTTATTGAAGGGTGAAACACAAGACCTTCTATTTATTGCAACCGAAAGATACAAGTTTTGTGTCCTTCAATGGGATGCCGATGCAAAGGAAGTTATTACAAGGTTTGGTCATATAGCAGAACTAAACTAGGCTTTTCAACAACATTTTTGTATTTCTTTTTTACAAATTGTTTTTCTTATTTGTGTAGAGCTATGGGTGATGTCTCGGATCGCATAGGCAGACCTACCGATAATGGCCAGGTACATAACAAGATCCATGGATGGCAATATGCTGTTTTATCGCAAAAATGAGCCAAATTCAATATTTTTCCTTATATGTTTGACCTTTGCAGATTGGCATTATTGACCCTGACTGCAGACTCATTGGACTTCATTTATATGATGGGTTGTTTAAGGTAGTTGTTCTTAATGTAACTCTTTCGTTATTAATGTAAATTTTTTCAACTTCTGATGTTATTTAACTTTCAAGTTTCAATTCACTTCTTTGGTATGTTTATGTCATTGGAATACTCACATTTTGTTTCTATTCAGGTCATTCCATTTGATAACAAAGGACAACTCAAAGAAGCATTTAACATCAGGTATGTGTTACTTTTGGTCACTATATTTGCTTATGTTTCTTCCACGGAGTTTACTTTTATTTTAGAAACACAAAAGTTATGTGCCTTTTGTTTTATATCTATGAATATATCTCAGGACTTCTATGATTCCCTTTGGGATAAGCATACTTTGTCAAGGTGATGGTAATTGACCTGTTGTTCTCTTTCTGTATGGATTTCAGGCTAGAAGAACTTCAAGTGTTGGACATCAAGTTTCTATATGGTTGTTCAAAGCCTACAATCGTTGTTCTTTATCAGGTTCGGTCTCTTTACAAGGATTTTGTTTCTTTATCAGGCTGAATGCTATCTAATGACAATCAAAAATCTTTTTAATGATGAATTTATCGTTGCCTGGTTTCAGGACAACAAAGATGCTCGCCATGTAAAAACGTATGAGGTATCATTGAAGGATAAAGACTTTGTTGAAGGTCCATGGTCTCAGAACAATCTTGATAATGGGGCGGAGTTGCTAATACCCGTACCACCACCTTTTGGTGGTGTGTTAATCATAGGGGAAGAGACAATTGTGTATTGTAGTGCTTCTGCTTTTAAAGCAATACCAATTAGACCTGTAAGTCAAGTGTCTTTATTTGTTGTCCCACAATACATTTTATAAAAATTTATTCTTGATTGATGAACGTTGTATTGTTTGATGCTGTAGTCTATTACTAGAGCCTATGGAAGGGTGGATGCGGATGGTTCAAGGTATTTACTTGGTGATCTTAGTGGGCTTCTTCACTTGCTTGTCATAGTGCATGAGAAAGAAAAGTGAGTTATGATTCTACGCTTTGTTACACGGTTTTTGCTTCTTTAAAACCATTTGATGTTCTTGTTATATGATTGTTTTAAAAGACGCTTTCTTTATTGTTTCTAGGGTTACTGGACTCAAAATTGAGCTTCTAGGGGAGACATCTATAGCATCAACTATATCGTATCTTGATAATGCGTTTGTATATGTCGGTTCAAGCTATGGAGATTCCCAGGTACGTAACATTCAGACATATGCATCTGTATTTATATGATGTAATTGAAGTTTTTTTTTCCTTGATTTTCCATTGCAGCTTATTAAGTTAAATCTCCAGCCTGATTCAAAAGGTTCTTATGTGGAGGTACTAGAAAGATATGTCAACTTGGGCCCAATTGTTGACTTTTGTGTGGTTGACTTAGAGAGACAAGGTCAAGGGCAGGTTGTTACTTGCTCAGGAGCATATAAAGATGGTTCCCTTTGCATTGTTAGAAATGGGATTGGGATAAATGAACAGGTATGTGTTGACCTTTTATTGGTGATATTATATACTTTATACGGGTATTAGGGGTGGATGGAGATTATGTTGAAGTATGGTGAAGGATCAACTATGAGAGAGTTCTATGTCAAAAGTAGAGTGTGTATAGAGATTTATGGAGATTTGTTGGAGGTAGATGGAGAATTATGTGAATCATCATTTTTTTATTTTTTAATATAAATTCAATTTATATATCTAAAATAATAATACTAAACATAAAAAACATAAGATTCATTAATTCAAAAAAAAAAATGAATACTGTTTAATTTAAAACATACATTAAAAATAAAATGTTTATTCTTCAACGAATGAATCAAGGATATGCCTGATAAGATTTTCAACTAGATTAAATCGTAGTTGTAAATGGAAATTTGAATCGTGCAACTCCAAAATGTAGGAGTAGGTTTTCGGGTTTGAATTGTATAAAGTTGTAGAGTATGAAGTAGGTTTTTTGGTATAAAAATGAAGGGGTGTGTGACTGTGTGTTTATATGTATTGGTAAAAACACTATTTTTTTTATTATTGTTGTTATTTTTAAATTTAACGGTCATAAGATGGTTGTACAACTGTCAATATCCTCATTATTCATCGGGTTCACATACCCGAAATTGCTTGCCGTTGGCCTTCCCGAAAGGTTGGTGGCGGTGATGCCGATCAACCCGATTGGTACCCGGTGCTGCGCCTCAAATACCTTAAGGTGTGATTATTTAATTTTACATGTCAATTTTCATTGTTAAGGCATTGGTGTAACTACAAGGTATCAAGGGAATGTGGTCACTAAGATCAGCTACAGATGATCTGTATGACACATTTTTGGTTGTTAGTTTCATTAATGAGACTCGGATATTAGCAATGAATGTAGAAGACGAGCTGGAGGAATCTGAGATTGAGGGCTTTTGTTCTCAAGTACAAACTTTATTCTGTCATGATGCTGTGTATAATCAACTTGTCCAGGTATACCTGAGAGCATTTGCAATTCTTTATATCATTTTTATCCAATTATTTTGTTAGCTCGAAGCCATATAACATTATAATTCATGTTTCAGATTACTTCAAGCTCTGTCAGACTCGTGAGTTCAGAATCTAGAGAATTTAACGGTCATAAGATGGTTGTACAACTGTCAACATCCTCATTATTCATCGGGTTCACATACCCGAAATTGCTTGCCGTTGGCCTTCCCGAAAGGTTGGTGGCGGTGATGCCGATCAACCCGATTGGTACCCGGTGCTGCGCCTCAAATACCTTAAGGTGTGATTATTTAATTTTACATGTCAATTTTCATTGTTAAGGCATCGGTGGAACTACAAGGTATCAAGGGAATGTGGTCACTAAGATCAGCTACAGATGATCTGTATGACACATTTTTGGTTGTTAGTTTCATTAATGAGACTCGGATATTAGCAATGAATGTAGAAGACGAGCTGGAGGAATCTGAGATTGAGGGCTTTTGTTCTCAAGTACAAACTTTATTCTGTCATGATGCTGTGTATAATCAACTTGTCCAGGTATACCTGAGAGCATTTGCAATTCTTTATATCATTTTTATCCAATTATTTTGTTAGCTCGAAGCCATATAACATTATAATTCATGTTTCAGATTACTTCAAGCTCTGTCAGACTCGTGAGTTCAGAATCTAGAGAATTAAAAAACGAATGGTTTCCTCGTCCTGGCTTCTCTATTAATGTTGCCACCGCTAATGCTTCTCAAGTAATTAATTTTCATATAAATTTTTAATATAAAGGACATTTAGGGTGACGTCTATTTTTTTGACAAGGTGTAATTTTTGACAGGTTCTGTTGGCTACTAGAGGTGGTAATCTTGTTTACCTTGAAATTGAGGATGGAAAATTAGTTGAAATTAACCATGCTGAACTGAAATATGATATTTCATGCCTTGACATAAACCCAATCGGTGAAAACTCTAACAGAAGCAATCTTGCTGCGGTTGGTATGTGGACTGATATTAGTGTCAAAATATTTTCACTCCCTGACTTAACTCTCAAGACTGAAGATCATCTTGGTGGTGAAATTATTCCCCGTTCGGTTCTTCTTTGTGCGTTTGAAGGGGTACGTTTGTTTATATCTTTTAAAACTTTTGTACTTTTTTTTTAATATTAATATATGAGTTATTTTTCAGATACCGTACTTGTTGTGTGCACTTGGAGATGGCCATCTCTTAAACTATCTACTAGACATGGAAACAGGCGAATTAACAGATAGGAAAAAAGTGTCACTCGGGACCCAACCGATAACACTAAGAACATTTTCATCAAAAAACACTACTCATGTTTTTGCAGCCTCTGATAGACCAATTGTTATTTACAGCAGTAACAAAAAGTTGCTTTACAGTAATGTGAACCTAAAAGAAGTCAGTCACATGTGCCCTTTCAATTCTGCTGCTTTTCCAGACAGTCTTGCAATTGCTAAAGAAGGCGACTTAACAATCGGGACAATTGATGATATTCAGAAGCTTCACATACGTTCAATCCCGCTTGGCGAACACGCAAGGCGAATTTGCCATCAAGAAACGTCTCGTACCTTTGCGATATGTAGTTTAAAGTACAACCAGTCAGGCACAGAGGATTCTGAAATGCATTTCGTTCGGTTGCTGGATGATCAAACCTTTGATGTCAAATCAAGTTATGCGCTTGACCAGTTTGAGTACGGTTGTTCCATACTTAGCTGTTCGTTTTCGGATGATAATAATGCATATTACTGTGTGGGCACAGCTTACGTTATGCCAGAGGAAAATGAACCATCAAAGGTATGATGTTTTATACTTAATAATGTTTTAACAGTTTTATACATATTCTTAGTTTTTACATTTGATGAATGAGTTCAGGGGCGTATTTTGGTTTTTGCGGTTGAAGATAGGAAGCTTCAACTAGTGGCTGAGAAAGAAACTAAGGGTGCGGTTTACTCCTTGAATGCCTTCAATGGTAAACTTCTTGCTGCTATAAATCAAAAAATCCAGCTGTACAAGTGGATGCTTCGTGAAGATGGTACACGTGAATTGCAATCTGAATGTGGGCATCATGGTCACATACTTGCTCTCTATGTACAAACTCGTGGGGATTTCATCGTCGTTGGTGATTTGATGAAATCAATTTCACTCTTGATTTATAAGGTAATTTCAGTTCTTTTATTTAATTTATATGTAATAGGCTAATAGCACTTAGGATGGTAAACATGCCGAGACGAGATAGGTTGGGCTCGCTTGCGAATTTAAACAAGCCGGCTCAGCTTGGTCTTTTTTAACGTACTGAAAAGTGGAGCTCGAGCTTGGCTCATAAATAACTTGAGCCAGCTCGTGGCTCGTCAAGTTGGCTTGTTAAATATTTTATTATTTTTTCTACACATTGATAGTATAAAAGACAACAATATTTTAGCATACACATAATACAAAATTTATAAACTAGAGAATTTATGACATTATATGTATTAATTTGGTTTCCTTTTTTCATTGTTTTAAAGATCTCGAGAGTCGAGACTGATCAAAATATTATAAGTATTATGTTTGTTTCGTTTTCTTCATATTATTTTAAAGATCGAAAGGCAGATGCAAAATATTATGTGTATTATTTTTGTGAACGTTTACAAGAGTTTTTTTCCAAGCCGTTTTTTCGAATTTTACACGAGCCTTTTGAACCATCCTGATTATTTAAAACCTTTGTTTTTGCCACATCAGCATGAGGAAGGTGCTATAGAAGAACGGGCCCGCGACTACAACGCTAACTGGATGTCAGCAGTCGAGATTCTTGACGACGACATCTACCTCGGCGCCGAAAACAACTTCAACCTTTTCACAGTCCGTAAAAACAGCGAAGGCGCCACCGACGAGGAACGTGGGCGTCTGTAGGTGGTTGGTGAATACCACCTCGGAGAATTCGTGAACCGGTTCCGACACGGTTCACTCGTGATGCGATTACCCGATTCTGATATCGGTCAGATCCCCACCGTCATTTTCGGGACAGTCAACGGTGTTATCGGTGTCATTGCTTCACTCCCTCAAGAACAGTACCTTTTCATGGAGAAACTTCAAGCTAATTTGAGAAAGGTTATAAAAGGCGTTGGCGGATTGAGCCACGAGCAATGGAGGTCGTTTTACAACGAGAAGAAAACCGCTGACTCGAGGAACTTCTTGGATGGTGATTTGATCGAGTCGTTTCTTTGATCTTAAAAAGAACCGAATGGAAGAGATCGCAAAAGCTATGAATGTTTCGGTTGAGGAAGTTATGAAGAGGGTAGAAGAATTAACAAGGTTGCATTAAGGTTAGTGTATTTTTTTCTGTTTTCTTGAAAAAGTTTGTGTTGAAACCTTGACATGTTAGACTTTGTACTTCTTTTTTGTTGGGGTATGGTTTGTATTCAAAAATGAAAGTTGTGTGGATGTTAATTTTATCTTGCCTTATACTTCTCTTGGAGTTGTCAAATATATTTTGCAAACAAGCTATTAACGGTCGCGATAACTTGTGTCGCTGGGTCGGGTAACATGTCAAAACGAGTCCGGTTCTCGTTTATCTTTGTGCTTTTTTATAAAAAGATATCGCTAATTATGATTATATAGGTTAATGTTATAATATTAGGTAGGAAAATGCTTAAATACAAACATTTCCTATTATATAAAGTATAATTTTTTTTAAACCATTAGATTAAGAAATCAATAGGTGAGGTATTGAGAATGTCACATCTAGAGGTGCACAAACCGGTTTATAACTTAAAACCGGTTTGGGTTGAAACCAGTTCGGTTTGGTCAACAAAAGTCAAAACCTGTTTATGATCGGTTTCGATTTGGGTTGAAACCGGTTTCTCGACCAAGTTGCGATCGGTTCGGTTCGGGTTTTTTGACCAATTTTTTTCTCGGTTTTGGCCGGTTTCGATTCGGTTAACCAGTTTGAAACCGGTTTTGGGGAGAAAATTACAAACCGGCTTTTATATAATCGGTTTCAAACCGGTTCGGTTTCGATTTGGTTTTCTGGTCGGTTCGATTAACCGGTTTATTTGCCCACCTCTAGTCACATCATTGTTTTTTAAGTGTGAAAATGGTTGGAGAGGGAAAAATGATATAGTCCACCATTGTTGAATTTTTTAAGTTTCTTTAATTTTTTTAAATGTTCATAATTTTTTATGTGAAAATGGTTGGAGATGTCATGTTCAATGTAATAGCATGCGTGTACTTAAAAAAGTTACAATCAATTTTTATACTCGGTCTATTTGATCGGTTAGACAAAAGCATGTACTATTTTATAATCATTTAGTGATTAGTTTAATCCTTTTGACTTATGTATTTGGTGTATGAATTTACTTTTTGAAAGCTTTTACGATTCAATTTTGATTTTTGTTTTTGAATTAATTATGAGCAAGTTGTTGTTAAGGTTGTTCAAATATGATTTTTTGGTTCCTTATTGAAAGTCAAGGACAACAACCCAATCTATATTATTTTTTATTAAATAAATACAAATTATAACTATTGTTTTTATTGTTTTTATTAAAAGTGACTAGAAATATATGATAACTTTATTTAAAAATTAATAATATATTTAATTTAAAAATATTTAAAAAATTAAAAATATATTTATATTCATTAAGATATTTATTTTATATTAAAAACTATTTCTTTTTACAGACTTTGTATTTAATATAATTTATATTAGCGTCTTCATAATAAGAACCGAACAACACTATGTTTTAGATTTTTTAAAAAAAAACTTAGTTATTAAAAGTTATTAGGAAAAAAATTAAAAAGAGGTCCACATAAATATTGACATATAGCCGTGTGATGGTTTGCAAAACTAATTTGATGGGATGAGCGTAGGGATGGCAATAAAATCCGAACCTGATGGGAAAACTCGAAACCCGACATAAATGGGACGGGTAATACCCGATCCATTAGGGTTTGGGACGGGTTTGGAATTAGTTTTGAAATTTTTCGCGGGTTTGGGACGGGTTTGGGACGGGTTTGGGATTTCTAATATACCCGATTACCCGACCCGATTACTCGATAATATAAACCCATTTACCCGATGTACCCGATATAACTTATTATATTATATATATACTATATTCCATATATATTATTTGTCGAAACTTGTTTATGTCAATTATTTGAGACATTTTATGTTAATGTTAACCTTCTTTGTAATCGATTAGTTATATTTTGTCAAAACCCGGTAGAAACCTAGCGGGTTTTGAGCCGGGTATACCCCACAGGTAGCTTATTAAAACCCGATAAGAAACCCGAAACCCGATGGGAAAACCTAAAACCCGACGGGTAATTACCCGATTAAAACCCGACGGGTTTGAGACGGGTTTGGGACGGACTTTCATAACCGGGTATGGGTTTGGGAATACCTAAACCCGACCCATTACCTTCCCTAGATGAGCGGTTTGTTCAGTTTCTTTTAATTTTTTATTTTCTCATACAGGGAAACAAACCATGAGTAGTTTACTAATGTGACTATGTGAGTGGTCGTATATGGTGAGATTATCTTTGTAGCTTTTAAAAAGTACATGACTACATGCTATGAGCCTATTTCAAATATCATAGGTTTATTTATTTAAAGAAGTTGAAGAGGTAGGTCCCAGCAGAGCCCAGTTGGACCCGCAAGACTCACCTTGAAGAGGGACGTCTGCGCAGAAACCAACTGGATCCGCAGGACCAACCATGCTCAGAGACGTGACGTCCTTACGCGCAGTACGCAAGCTGGTCCCGCAGGAAATGCCTCCCGATGGTGAAGGACTCCGCCTGTCCCCGCAGCCTCGGATACAAGCCATCAGGGAAGGCCACCCGCGCAGCAAGGCTACACGCACAAGGCACTTAGCTCTCAATCACTCAGTGTCACCTGAAGGAATGAGCGAAGCCGGGAACAATCCCGCACAAGGGCGGGAGGGGGAATACTCCCGCCCAAATAAGCCAGTCCGTACGATACGGGAAGATCTTCTGTACTGTACCTGACGAGGTATGGGAAAAAGATCTGACTAAAGATACGACAGCTTATTGACAACAGTATGGCGAGCAGCATGCTCCTGCACTGTATGTCACTATTAGCCGCTGCCTACTCACCAACTACTGCCATACCACGTGCGTAGCCGCCAGTTGGTGGAAAAGGAATAGTATACAGCAGGCCTGGTCGCTATCAGCCGCTACCTACCCACCAACTACCAGCAGGACACGTGCGTAGGCTACTGTTGGTGGAACAGGAACACTGTTGCAGCCGGCCATACCTCCTTGGAAACCTACCTTCGGCTATAAATACCACAAATGGTATGACCATCTGATCTTATCATATTATCATCTTGTATCATCATATATACCTGATATCTGCTCTAGCAATCTCTTAATATACTTTTATATTTAAAGAGCAATCTAGTCTGATTCTCACGCCGGAGGGTGGTCATAAGGAGGAACCCCCCCTTCTCAGTGACGAGCTCACGGTGTCTGTTTTGCAGGTTATCAGAAGAACCATCTTCCAAGGGTCTAACCCCTCGTGGGAAACATCTATCTAACCCCCAGGTTACCAGTAATCTGTCCGGGGTCCGGTTAGTGTTTCTTCAGAAGTGTTATTATAAGTTTTATTTATTAAAATGGTGTTAATATAAAAAGACATTCATCGGATAGGTACATGCTATGAGCCTGGCGAAATGACTATGTTAATTGTTATATTTATCTCCTAAAAAAAACCTAACTTTAGTTGTGAAATAAGACTACCTAAATTTAAAAAAATAAATGTTGTCATTTAACAAGATAAGTAGTTTCAGAATAAAAATTAAATCATTATTATATGAATTAGAATCCGACTTTAGCTAATTAATCTACTTAAGAATGTCAATTTCCCATCATGTATAGTAGGATTTTACACTCTGTTTCTGAGTTCACCTAACGAGAGAAAAGAAAAGGAAAAAAAAATTATTTTCATTTGTTTTCTATTTTATCTTTCATTTGTTTTCTTATTTCTTTTCAAATTGAAAAGAAAAAATTTGCTTTCAACTTGCTATTTGTTTCTCCTTGTTTTCCTTCAATTTGTTTTCTTTTCATCACTTTAATGAAACTCAGGAACACTACTTTTTACCATTTTCTTTGTTTTCTTTCCTTCGAAAAAAAACATCTTGAACACAATATTTTTTTCTTTTCTTCCATTTTATTTCTTTTCCATCATTAAATGAACTCGGGAAGTATCATCGGCAAACCGAACTATTGATCTGTCTAATATCTCTTTGTATAATATCCCAATTCCCAAAGCACTACATGCCCATGTCTGATTTCTTCTCTACATCATAACATTCATTTCATCAACATCATATACGCTGTGAAAGAAATAAACAAATGTGGTTGTCACTAATATAACTATTCAAAATTAATCATGGTTACTATAAATAAATAATCTTGTCAGGTAGTAGGCTTCTTATGAATTTTAACCGTTCACCAATAATAATAAAAAGATTGACCAAGGATGACAATTTTCTGACAATGTAAGTATGTAACACAACTCGAAAATCACCATACTTTAGATTGCGAATATTATAAGTTACTAATGAATGTTATGAACATCAATTTGAAAGAAACTACAAAATGAATATAGAAAAAAAAAACAGATAAAAGAGCTCAGAAGGGCCTATTTTTTCCTTTATGAAATAGAGGTTATAATTATGAACCCAATCATCACTAAGGCTTAACATCATAGCTCAAATGCACCCGCCGGGAATCGAACCCGGGTCTGTACCGTGGCAGTGTACTATTCTTGCGTTTTGGTTATTCCGAATATATAGCTTCCTAAATTCTTATTAACTTATTATGGTTGCTCATAATCTCATATTATACTTAATACTTTTAATAATTTAAATTATTTTCATAACGTTAAGCTAAGTTTTTTAATTGCCCATCGTCATGTCTGCAGATTATTAATAATAGCTTTTATATCCCCAAAATTAAAATTGGTGAGAGTTCAAACACTGGAAGTGTCGTTTAAAAAAGTATGCATTAGTAGTTTTATCATTAATGCATAGTACAGTGGATGTGTAAAAAGTAAATTTTAATCTAATTTTATTTGATATGCAGCCCTTTAATGTAATTATCAATACTTTTATAATTATGTGAAACTAAGAGTGGTCCTTGAAGCAACTGGTAAAGTTGTTGTTTTGTGACCTTTAGGTCATGGGTTCAAGCCGTGGGAAACAACCTTATGCACAAAAAATATAGGATAAGGTTGCGTATATTAAATCACAAGGCCAATGCAAGAGCTAATCCAAGAACCAAGTGCGCCTCTTATATTCACATGAGATTATTGAAATTTCAGTTTCATAGTTTAAATATAGAAAGGTCGTAAAGTGTAAACGTTGGATCATTTTATCAACGTATATCGCCAGGTTTGTTGCCTATGTTCTCTCTCACTGCACCAATCTAATAGAAGTGTTTCAAACTACAAACAATTTGCATGAGGATATAACAATACACCGGCTTCCTAGAGAACTTGTTTATTTCCAAAACCTCATAGATCGTTTCTCATTACTTTCTAAGGACACGAGTTAAAACGCTCCGCCGCCTCATATGAAAACTTTGAGGTATGCCTCACATGTGAGGTTTCTTGAGCTCTATCTTGCTGGTTTTGTGGTCCAATTCACCCAATGATAGTTTTTGAGGTATGATTCACATGTGAGGTTTCTTTGGTCTTGTGGTCCATTTTTCCACCATCAAATGTTTTTGCGGTGTGCCTCATATGTGAGGTTTCTTAGCGGTGGATATCATTGGGGTCGGTTTGTTTCTGTATTTTCCTTGTTTTTGTTTCTAGCCTTTCGTCGGGATTCATTTATATGAGAGGTTGCTTGTTTAAAAAAATTGATTAAAAAAACTAACTATATTTTCATGACATGTATAAAAATTTTGAATCAAGTCTTTAAATAATTTTATAATGCAAGCAAAAAAAGAAAGAAAACAAAAATGAGCTCAGAAGGGCCTATTTTTTTCTTCAATAACTGAGGTTACTATAATGGACCCAAACCATCATTAAGGCTTTGCATCACAGCTCAACTGCACCAGCCGGAAATCGAACCCGGGTCTGTACCGTGGCAGGGTACTTTTCTACCACTAGACCACTGGTGCTTCTTGTTCTGGTTATTATTTCTATAGTATTTATCTAACTCTGGTTTATTTTGTTATTTTTTTGTTTTATGTACGCTATCAAATGTGATACAAAGGTTAAAATTCAAGTTATATACAATTGATATCTGAATTGGAAATAGGGTAAAATCCTTGATATTTTTGTAGTTAACTCATATAATAATTTGTTAAGTATCAATTAAATCCTTTTAATATGAATTAATATTGTCTCGTTTCCCTTTATGACTCTATGTTTTTTTCTCGTGTTGTAAATATTTTTTTAATTATTTTAACTTGATCTCATTTCTCTCCATATTTTTTCTTCTTTCTTAGAAGGCGTTTACAAATAATATGTTGAATCAATAATAAGAACAATGATATCAAGTATTTTGAATAATGATTATTGTATGTTTCAGGGATACAATCCATTTCCATGATCTCGTCTTCTCAGGGGTGTTCAATATCCGATTACAATATCATTAAAAGAAAAGTGAGATTATACCAACTTCAAAACCAGTCCAGTTTCTTGGTTTGTTTTTAATTCAACTGATTTAGTTTTTTTTGTTTTTAAGAAATTCAATTTGATTAACCCGAGGAAAGCGATTTCATATATGTTGGTATATTGATTTTCCAACTTTTAAATAGTACATGCATATAACTCATTACTACATCAAGGAAGCCAAAACATGAACCGATAAATACCTTAGATATAGTCTTGCTTAATATTGGTTTTTCCTGTTTGAAATCAAGACTAAATCAAATTCGAATTCGGTTTTCATTTCGATTTTGACCATTGTTTATTTAATGCTCTCTTTCTGCAGCTTTGAATAAAATGCATTGTTAGTTAATTACATTATGACTTCAACGCTACAATATCTTTATCATGATGGCGTTGTAAAATAATCCAACGTAAAACATACAATACTGATTTTATATAATTATGTTGTCCGGAAAATTGACAATATATTTTAATAAGACGAATTCGTAAGTAATTTGTCCACAACTTGTTGTTATTGTGTCTTAATTGTTTTTTATATAATATGATGCTTCATATTTGACTACATAAAATATTAGAATCATCGAATCAAAACAACTAAAGTAACCAACCAACCATATTTAAGCATATTTAATGATGGAGATAATATATAGATATTAAACAAGTTATCGTATTAGATTACAAAATGATGTAGACCTAAATCATTTATACGTGGGTTTGACAAAAAAAATAAATAAATTATTTTTGCCTTTGAATCGGTGAATAACAAGTGTCGAACCCGATTCCAAACTTTCATAAAATAAACTTTAGGCTATTTATTTCCCAACTGAAATTGCCCATTTTAGTTATGTTTTAACACGAATTCGATTGTCAATTTCAATATGATCTAGTTCCGATTATTTCCTAGATTTTTAGTGAGGGCTTGAATTCGGTTCTTTCTATTGACAGATGTATTAAAGTAATTTTCGGGTTAGGGTTCGGTTGCCAACTTGCCATTACTCAGTTTGATCACTCTAGTAAGTTAGTGTCGGGTCGGTTGCTGATTTCCTGCTCAACTACTAGACTGCTCCAATGATGTGTGAGGTTCAATTGAATCTCATATAACTATAATATTTAAGAAGGTTATTTAATCTAAAGGAAATCAGACGAACAACAACATGCATTATATTATGATCAAACAATATTAGCCATTAGTGAAATTATCTCTTTTATTAATGTTTAGGTATTTTAAATTTTTCATATTAAGTGAGTGAAAAAATAATATAGAAACAATTATAAAAGATGGTTAGTTCAAATTGTTGAGGTGAGACACCTAAAGACTTCAATTTAATACAATGATGTTTTTGGTTCAAGTCTCATTTATGACAAAATAATAATAATAATAATAATAATAATAATAATAATAATAATAAAATAGAGGGTTCCAAGTTAGGCATGAGGTTTTCTCACGTGTGGGGGATTTCTTCCCGATGAAGAAACAAAGATGATCGAGTGAGCCGCTAAACAACATGTCAAGAAAAAGAATACCTATTGACGACTTTCAGCTTTCAAGTTAATATCAATTAACATGTAACTTAAAAATCTATACTATATATTAGTTTAGTTTAAAAACTAGTCTATCTAAATCACTCGGTTAGTTTATAAATTTTATAAGTAAAGTTTGAGAAGAAATAAAGTTACTGATGGGTGGAATAGAATGGAGGAACATGAGAGTTCCTCGTTTTAAATAACTTGTAAGTTGTAACGGGTGTTAGTTTCTCGTGGTGTTGTTAGTGTGGTTGTAATTTCTTAAGGTCGGCATCTTGCTTTTCTCACTTGGTAATATATTCTAGCCGTTTAAAAAAATAAAAGTAAAAGTTGAAATAAAGTTACCATAATTAAACAATAATAAAAATTTTGTTACTATTATTTATTGGTCGGTACACAGTCTATGATTTCTTTCAAAATCTAGACAGTATATCTGTCAATAATACAGCCCATCAATCCATCACTACAACATTCATCCCTCAAATTAGTCAAATCACCATTGACATGGGTCACGTATTGAACAAAATACTACCAAGTATCCATGGGCAAAGGGTAGTGTGAGTCACGGGAGACCCCGACCTCTTTGTTTTTGTTCGTTGTATTGTAAATTTATCTGTTTTTTGCTTTAAATTTTTTATATATAGTGTAAATTTACTCGTTTTCGACCAAAAAATTTGAACCCCGCCACCTTCATTTATGATTTAAAAAAATCATTCCGAGTCTGCTCCGACATTCTCGTCCAAGCTTCGGCGCTACTGGTATCGATATTCAACACTTTGATCATTTTATATTTGATTGCATAACCCATGACGTAGTTGATCCATCTCTTGTGAAAGTTATACACTGTATGACAACATTATAAATATAGTAATGCAACTTGGTATATTCTATTTTGACACTTATCCAGAATTGCTTTTAAATTATTAGATTATGTGTAGTGGAGGGGTTATAAATTGGGGTGTTTTGCGTCATGTGACGCCCAACCAGCAAATGATGGATTTTTGTTTTTGGAGTGTAATGGTGTTGTAACCCCCCACCCACACATATATAATAATAATATAAACACACAGACATCGCAGGGCGAGACCCCCCACTCCCCCCCCCACACACAATTCGCCCAGGGGGCGGTGTTCGCGCCCCAAATCGACGGATTTCACCTGGATTTGCCGCCCACTACAGGTGGCCTTAGCAGTAATTAATTACACGTTCATGAATTACAAACTAAGTTTGAAATCGATAATTAATGGCGTGCCGGTCAAAAAAAAATCTATCACTATATGGCGTGCTTGTTATGTAATCTACCTACATGGTTATAGCTAGTTAATGGAACTACTTATGATTAATATGATTTCATTGTCGTTAAATACAAAATTAATGATATTATGTATCGATGAAATAATTACCGTATTCAACTGTGAGAGATGGGGATATTGTGTGGGGAATTGTGAATCTAAACAAATCAAGGAACATTTATTTTTTTGTTGTGAATCTAAACAAGAAAATATTATTAATGTGACAAGTTGAATAAGGCGCAACTAGTAAGGTTGTACATTTGGAATAAAAGTGTTGCAAAAATCGCGGCCAATCGTCGTCAATTATTGCTAGTCACTACTTCACCGATTTGTGCCGATTAATACCATTTGTCCAAAATTGGTCAAAATTGAAAATTTTACATATAGATTTGGAATATATATGTATTTTTGAAAATTTACATATAAATTCAAATCTGATTCATTCCGATTTATCGCTAGTTCCCATCCTACTGTTCGACTAGCGTCTAATTATTTCCATAATACTGAAGAATAGTGTACCAGGTCTTCTTGAAATTTGTCTTATCATCACAACCGTCTGATTTATGTCGCTACTTGGATTCACATTGTTCAACAATTTTCATTTTCACACTTGTTAATGTGTAAACCATTTAATAATTCAACTATTTAGTCATCAAAATCAAATTGAGTTAAAAATAACAAATCTAACATATAATGTCAAAAAGTCTAGAAGCAAGGCGGTTATCAAGTCAGTCACGTCAATAATAAATAGGTGACAATCGCGTCTCCATTATTTTCGGGTGACAGACTTAAATGTTTAACGTGCCACATACTTTAATAATATTATTATTATTATTATTATTATTATTATTCAAAGTCTGTCGTTCACTTGTCTCCCACTTTCCCTCAGTCTTGACGTCCACCAAACCACTGAATCTGCTGCAAGTCAATCGATCTGTATCAAGCTCACAGATCTCAACTGCACAGGTATTTGTTGTTCAAATCGATTCAACCTACTGATTATTATTATTATTATTATTATTATTATTATTATTATTATTATTATTATTATTATTATTATGTTTATGTTTATCATTTATCAATTGTGATTCAATGCAACGGTTCGTTGTGTGTTACTCTGTTTACTTCTGGTATTGAACGTGATCACTTTATTATTATTATTATTATTATTATTATTATTATTATTATTATTATTATTATTATTGTTTTGTTATGGAATATGCTGACTTTACTTGTTTCTGGACTAATTTGAGCTGAAATGTGTTATTAGCCTATTATTATTATTATTGTTTTGTTATTGAATATGATGACTGTTTACTTGTTTCTGGACTAATTTGAGCTGAAATGTGTTATTATTATTATTATTATTATTGTTTTGTTATGGAATATACTGACTGTTTACTTGTTTCTGGACTAATTTGAGTTGAAATGTGTTATTAGCGTATTAGGATTGAATCTAGTGTTTGAACTTTGAATGAACTGAGGTGTGGATTGTTAGGACTTAGGGTCACCGGTTACGTACTTACGTGATTGTTGATATGTGAATGTGAATTATGTATATTAGAAATTGACTTTATTTCTTCTTCTTTAGTATGAACTGTTTAGGTTACTAGTGGTATCAAGAGGAAACTGACTAATAAATCGTTACGATAATAATCTATTGATCACATATCCAAAGCCCTATATTTATAGATCTAACCATAACTTGGGGACCAAGACATTACTATACTAATCCTATTACAGTTAGGAAACTAAACCAATTTGACTGACTTGTGAATACGGTCTGGAATTACCAACAGAACTCGTGCAAGTAGTGTTTGGATTTGCATTTTCAGAAATGATTATTGCTACTTTAGTAATTTAAGTTTATAACCAAATGTTTGGTTTATGAGTTAGGTAGTAATACATTTTGTATATTAATAATCAGGTTCTTGCGGTTTAATTCCAGTTGTAATGATTAGGAAACTAAACCGATTTGACCGACTTGTTAACTTAGGTCCTTTCGTATTTGTCGACTTGTGAATATGATCCGGAATTACCAACGGATTTTATGTAAGCAGTAAGTAGTGTTTGGATACTCACTTTCAAAAATGATTATTGCTACTTTACTAAATATAACCAAATGTTTGGTTTATGAGTTAGGTAATTATACATTTAGTATCTCAATAATCAGGTTCTTGCGGTTCAATTCCAATGGTTTTGATCCTGAATAGTTAGCAAATTATAGTCTTGGCAGGTTTTGACACGGGATTTTTAGTGGCTTAGACTTTAGAATGGTTGTATTTTTTTGCAGGAAAGGGGGGAAACTGACAACAAATGAAGTTTACAATATAGAAGCAGTTGGTTGATATTGAGTAAGGGAATATGGGTTTCAATCCCCTAGTTTCATACTGTCGTCCAGTGGAAAATGGTGTTTGGGCAACTGCAGTGGATAATGAGTTCGGGGTTTATACTCCCTGTGCAACGGATTCTTTGGTCACTGGCATTTCTCATTTGCTGGTTCTGGGGGCTTGCGTATACAGAATATGGGTCACAAAGAAGGATTTGAAAGTGGAGAGGTTTAAATTGAGGTCAAATATCTACAATTACTGGTTGGGGTTGTTGGCTTTGTACTGTACTGTTGAGCCTCTGTTTAGATTGATACTGGGCATTTCGGCTTTTAATGTTGACGGAGAGACTGGTCTTGCTCCATACGAGGTTTGTTTCTTTCTGCATACCTTTTCTTCAACGTGCTCGTTTGTTCTAACTTACACCTCTGGTGATGATATCAGAGAAAATTTATATAATCTTATTCAAATGATCTGTACCATGCTTCTAAATTTCATTAATTATTGCAGATTGTGACCTTGGTTATTAAGGCTTTTGCATGGGGCTGTATGTTGGTCGTGCTTGGTCTCGAAACAATGGTTTATGTTTATGAAGTTCGTTGGTTGGTGAGGTTCGCTGTCGTTTATGCTTTGCTTGGGGATGCAGTGGTGCTCAATCTTGTGCTTTCTGTCAGCAAACATTACACCAGGTTTGTTTTCTTTACCTCATGACGTTAAATTTTTCTGCTCATTTTTATATCGACACCATATGTGAAAGGCCTTTTAGCATTAAGATGCCAAGTATGTGTGCATGAACTTTGGCACTTTGTAATGAGGCCATGGTTTTATAAGTAAAAAAAGAGATTTATAAGTGAACTTATGGTTTTATTATTACTTGTTTCTTGCAGATATGTACTATATCTCTTTGCCAGTGAGGTTGCCATACAGGTGATATACTCTCTTCATCATGCTATCTAATTTGTATTTTTTATACATTTAGTTGATGTGTTGATGTAAGCTGGTGTTATTTTTAGCAATTACAATTACACTTACATAACCCTGTTTGTCAAAATGTGCATATGTTGCATACCATCAAAATTTTCAACATCGATAACGGACATATTAAATGATTGTAATATGTTTGGATTCAAGTACAAATTGATATAACTCCCCAAAACGTAAACACACAATAATTAATATTGAATAACTCTCAATATTATATAAAGGAAATATAACTCAAAATTTTCAACATCGATAACGGACATATTAAATGATTGTAATATGTTTGGATTCAAGTACAAATTGATATAACTCACCAAAACGTAAACACACAATAATTAATATTGAATAACTCTCAATATTATATAAAGGAAATAAACTCAAAAACCCCTATCACACATAACTCGTGTTTCTCTAGATGAACCCTAACTTGGTTGCATCTCGTGTGTGTCTCTAATGTCTAACCATAATTTGGCCTATATAGACTAACCTAACTTGCTAGCTAAGACATTACCAATTACAATACAATTAGGAAACATAACAAACTATGACCGACTTGTCATTATTGGTCCCTCAAGCTCACCGACCTGTGACATTGAGTCTGAAATTACGTCCATCATGGATAGTCATATGGTTTAACAGCAAAAGTAAATTATATTCAAATATATAGTTTTCTTTTATGTAGGTTCTGTTTGGGCTATGCTTGCTTGCCTACCTTCCTTCTTTGGATCCTTACCCGGGTTATACCCCAATACGGGCCGAATCTTTGGATGATGCTGAATATGAAGAACTTGCTGGTGGAGAGGAAGTCTGTCCTGAGAGGCATACCAACATTATTTCTAGTAAGTTACTATGTCTTACTGATTTATTTGTAGTTTTTTAAGGTTGATTTATGAAAGCCATTTATGTTACCATTTGACGATATGCTTTATTTTTCCTTTGGTTTTACATTACACATGCTTTATTGCATCTATTTCTATTGAAGTTGATTGTAACCTTTTGACTTCTGATTATACACTTCATTGCATCTATTTGTGAGTATAATGTGATATTTTCTTGTTTCTATATAGGTATCTTCTTTTCTTGGATGGATCCACTCATGTATTTGGGACACAAAAGACCTCTTACAGAGAAGGATATATGGAAACTAGACACGTGGGATCAAACAGAAACACTAAACAGCAAGTAAGCTATTGTTTCTGCTTACATTGTTTTTCTGATTGATGGGATTTCAATTCTTTATGGTAATTTTTTTTCTTAATGATAAATTACATTTTGCAATTACATTTTTGCCCTTCAGATTTCAAATGTATTGGGCAGAAGAGGTCCGTAAACCTAAACCGTGGCTTTTAAGGGCTTTACATCGTAGCCTTGGAGGAAGGTTCGTGTAGTGACCTTTTGTTATAAAGTTTTATCACCTGTTATAAATAATTACAATAAGTATGAGAAATCTAAAACATTTCATGTTATTTGGTTATAGGTTTTGGTGGGGAGGCTTTTGGAAGGTATCCAATGTTTACTTCATTTCCGAATTCACTGATTTTTGCATAGTTTTGAATCTCACATGTTATTGGTTCCTTAAGAACATTGTCATTGCTGACTTATCAAATAAAAAAACCCCATGAAAATAAGATTTAATGAATATCATGACTTTTGACTTTTCGATGAATCACAAATTTTGTAGATAGGAAATGATCTTTCTCAGTTTGTTGGACCACTAATTTTGAACGAGCTATTACTGGTGAGTTTGTTATTTCCAAACATTTCCAACTAATACAGATTATTTGTTGTTTGTATCAAATATATTGGCTGCTTTAATTCCATTTCTTACCTATTTTAAGTAACCCCCTAATATCTATTCTAACTGTTTATACTTTCCAGTCTATGCAAGAACGTGGTCCTGCTCAGATTGGCTACATCTACGCATTCTCAATTTTGTTGGAGTGGTACAAGTTCTATAACTTCAGTTCTTATTCATACTATTCTTTTGTAATTCAAAGATTTATATGATTTCCAGTCATTCTTTGATGCATATGCTTCTTGCGACATTACAAAGAAAGAAGGATTCTATATATAGATTTTCATTATTTAGTTAAATAATTGATTTCGTTTATATCTACCATTTTGGGATTCTAATACTTTTGGATTTTGGTTTAGTTTAACTTAATATTAAAGGTTAAAAATATTGGTTATTGATTTAGGTACTTGGTGTGCTGAGCGAAGCTCAATATTTTCAGAATGTCATGCGTGTAGGATTCCGTCTTCGTTCAACTCTGGTAACTACTTCACCCTCAGCAAGTGCAGTTATGCTTGTTTCTTATAAAAATGTTCAATAATGTGGCAAAGGCAAATTTCTTGGGAAGAAGTGGGACCTTTGTTCTGTTACCAGTTATAAACTTTGTAATCTAGTCTTATCTCATTTACTGTTGAATCCATCATCTTCTCTTTTGTTCTACTGGAGATAGAGACCAAACAAGTTTCATATTGTATTAACATACTGATAGCTTAGTTGACAATTTAATTGCAATTTTTCTTTCTTGTTGATTGGATGTGTGGAGCTTGTTTTGGTACACTTACTTGATTTCATGTTTTTTTCAAGATTGCTGCAGTCTTCAGGAAGACTTTAAAGCTAACTAATGAGAGTCGCAGAATATTGCATCCGGGAAGATAACCAACTTGATGACAACGGATTCTGAATCACTCCAGGCATGTTTCATTAGCATAAATTTCCAAACTTTTAGATTCGTTTATAAACAGCTGGCGTATCAAATATTATTACACAAGTTATATTATTTTAGTAATAATAATAATATGATATTTGAATAAACGAGTTTGGATGTTTTAACACGTTAGAAATACAATTTGGACGTCTTATGATCGATTTGTCTTTTTAGCTAGGTTTGTTTTGCCCGTTAGAGAAGGGCTTTCTTGAACTCATGCAGTATTTTAAGTTGCTAACATATGATAATGATAATGTGATTAATTTCACAGGCAATCCCTATAAGCATGATGATTTTAATTAGTTTAATGGCAATCTTATTTTAATTTCTTTTTCACAGCAAGTAACCCAGCAACTTCACACTTTGTGGTCTGCCCCTTTCCGAATCATCCTCTCTTTGGTTCTTCTCTACCAACAATTAGGTGTTGCTTCAATCCTTGGTGCATTATTGCTAGTTTGCATGTTTCCCGTACAGGTACGATGGAAATACAGACACACATATGCATTCATACATTTTCATATTTGTAATATTAATGCGAAAAGTATTGGAAACAGACTATGGTTATCAGTAGAATGCAAAAAATGTCCAAGGAAGGACTGCAGAGAACTGACAAGAGATCGGGCTCATGAATGAAATCTTAGCAGCCATGGACACTGTCAAGTACTCTCTCTCAAATTTCTCTTTTACTAGCTTTTGTTAATGGGCATAATTTGAAATATTATAATCATTTTGACTCTTTCTAATTTTTGTTTCAGATGCTATGCTTGGGAGAATAGTTTTCAAGAAAAGGTCCAGAGTATTCGAACAGAAGAGTTATCATGGTTTTGGAAAGTACAAATGCTAGGAGCGGTATGTTACGAAACATATACTTTTACATGATTTCATGGTTACATGCGTATAATGTGCCAGTTATTGTTTACAATTATATTGCAGTTGAATACTTTCATATAAATAGTATTCCAGTGGTGGTGATTGTGGTTTCCTTTGGGATGTTTTACTTTACTTGGAGGAGATCTGACACCTGCTAGAGCCTTCACATCGATCTCTTTGTTTGCTGTGCTACGTTTTCCACTCTTCATGCTTCCAAGCACTATCAGTCAGGTTTTGTGTAATTATTTCATTTGTTTTTATTTTCATTCCAAGTTTCTATATACTTTATATAAGCTCATTTACAGGCTGTAAATGCCAATGTATCCTTGAAACGTTTGGAAGAGCTACTTTTGGCTGAGGAGAGACTTCTTCTTCCAAATCCACCTCTTGAACCAGGACTTCCAGCTATCTCAATTAGGAACGGATTCTTTTCATGGGAGTCAAAGGTCTTATTTAAAATTCTTCTTTTAATGTGTC
The DNA here is from genome assembly GCF_021521415.1 of Bidens hawaiensis. NCBI lineage: Eukaryota > Viridiplantae > Streptophyta > Magnoliopsida > Asterales > Asteraceae > Bidens > Bidens hawaiensis. The sequence goes on along the minus strand of NW_027491565.1, from coordinate 861,718 downwards.
ACAATGCAGAGCGTTTACTTCCGTCTTTTGTTTTATTGTGCAGGCCGATAAACCACATTGTCAAATATTAATTTAGACATACCAACGGGTAGTCTGGTGGCAATTGTTGGAAGTACAGGAGAGGGAAAGACATCACTTATATCTGCTATGCTCGGAGAACTTCCTCCAGTTAGTGATGCACATGTTGATTTGAGAGGAACAGTTGCTTATGTCCCACAAGTCTCATGGATCTTCAATGCAACCGTACGTTACGTCATATACTTGAATTCCATTGTCTTTGTAAAATCATTCTGTGTGAATTTAGGATTTTAGTCTGATTATAATCATCAAGCACGAATACTTTAAGTATTAGTGAAATATAATGAGTTGATGTTTATACCTTTATTTTTCAGGTTCGTGACAACATACTGTTTGGATCTCCCTTTGAACCTGCTAAGTACGAGAAGACACTAGATGTAACTGCATTGGAGCATGATCTTGAATTGCTTCCTGTAAGTATCACCGTGTTTCATTAAAATCCGTGTTTATATTAGCATGTCTTCGCATTTTAGTTTTAACGTTTTATGGTGTTATGGCAGGGCGGTGATCTTACTGAGATTGGTGAAAGAGGGGTGAATATTAGTGGAGGGCAAAAGCAAAGAGTTTCCATGGCTAGAGCTGTGTACTCTAATTCAGATGTATATGTGTTTGATGACCCTTTGAGTGCTCTTGATGCTCACGTGGGCAGACAGGTAAATTACCGTATTACCCCTATCTTTAAGCATTTGATCAATATTAACTATGATTCAATTACCAGGTTTTTGAGAAATGTATTAAAGAAGAATTAAGCGGAAAAACACGAGTTCTAGTTACAAACCAGCTACATTTTCTTTCGCAAGTGGATAGGATCCTAGTGGTCCATGAAGGCACTGTGGCAGAGGAGGGGTCCTATGAGGAACTCTCTCAGAATGGTGCACTTTTCCAAAAACTGATGGAAAATGCAGGTAAAATGGAAGAATATGCTGAGGAACAAGAAGAGTTGGGAGGTTCTGACTCAAAAACATCAAAACCTGTTATTAATGGCAGATTAGATAAAGGTTCTGATAAAAAGAAAGAAACTAAATCTGTTCTTATCAAGGAAGAAGAACGGAAACAGGTGTTGTAAGCTATGATGTTTTGAAGAGGTAAGACGAGTTTTATTGTGTAAATCTTGGCCAATTATAGATATGAAACTGAAAGTAGAAACTTTCTAATTATTTTTTGTGTTTTTATTTCAGATATCAAGATGCATTAGGAGGCTTGTGGGTTGTGGTTATACTGTTTGGGTGCTATGCTGCAACCGAAACTTTAAGAATACTGAGCAGCACATGGTTAAGTATATGGACAGATGAAAGCTCACCAAAGATCTACACCCCATTATTCTATAATATCATCTATGGACTTCTATCACTTGGTCAAGTATGTTTCTACTTTCTAATTAGTTTTATTACTGCACTGGTTGCATTTACGTCCATCAGTCGGAAGTTATGGATATACAATTTGGTTTTCAGGTTTTGGTGACGTTGGTATGTTCTTATTGGTTGATTGTGACGAGCCTTTATGCAGCTAGAAAATTGCACAATGCTATGCTTAACTCCATATTGAGGGCTCCTATGGTCTTTTTCCACACCAATCCACTTGGACGCATCATTAACAGATTTGCAAAAGATCTTGGTGACATAGATCGAAATATTGCCACATTTGTCAACATGTTTTTGAGCCAAATGTCACAACTCTTGTCAACCTTTGTTCTTATTGGACTAGTGAGCACCATGTCTCTTTGGGCTATCTTGCCACTGCTGTTGGTTTTTTATGCAGCTTATCTCTATTATCAGGTATGTCAGTTTTACATGTATATATTCAAAATGAAAGTGACAAAATGGGTGGGTCGACCCATTTGATCATTTATAGAAAATATTTAATAATTATTTGATTGGTTCTTGGTTCTTTCAGGACACTGCTCGTGAGGTAAAGCGGCTGGATGCCGTCACAAGATCTCCTGTGTATGCACAATTTGGGGAAGCACTAAACGGTCTTTCTACAATTCGTGCATACAAAGCGTACGATCGAATGGCCAAGATTAATGGGAATTCCATGGACAATAACATCAGGTACACATTAGTCAACATGGGTGCAAACCGTTGGCTTGCAATCCGATTAGAAACAGTTGGAGGTCTCATGATTTGGTTAACCGCCACTTTTGCTGTTATGCAAAACGGGAAAGCAAGAAATCAAGAAGCTTTTGCATCCACCATGGGTTTACTTCTAAGTTATGCATTAAACATTACAACTTTATTGACAGCTGTCCTTAGACTTGCAAGTTTAGCTGAAAACAGTTTGAATGCTGTTGAACGTGTTGGTACTTATATTGATTTGCCATCTGAGGCTCCCGCTGTTATTGAAAATAACCGCCCACCACCTGGTTGGCCTTCTTCAGGCGCTATAAAGTTTGAGAATGTTGTGTTACGGTATAGGCCTGAACTTCCAGCCGTGCTGCAGGGTTTGACTTTTTTTATTCCTCCAAGTGATAAGATTGGTATAGTGGGAAGAACAGGGGCTGGGAAATCCAGCATGCTTAATGCTTTATTTCGGATTGTGGAATTGGAAGTAGGAAGAATTGTTATTGATAATTGTGATATTGCTAAGTTTGGATTAACCGATCTTCGCAAGGTTCTTGGTATTATACCTCAAGCACCAGTTCTTTTCTCAGGTATCTCGATGCTGCTGATCTAATTTTATAAAATCAAAGGTGGCAAAATAGGCTGGTGGGCGGGTTGAGTCGGGTCAAGTCAGGTTGACCCGAAACACCTTTTTTCCCAAAATTTTTCATTTGTTCACAAATAGTCGGTGTGTCAAATACGATTACAAAAACTATACCATTTGACATGTTTCCTTTAAACTATTACTTCACTTATTGTTCTATATTTGGTGATGTGCAAATGTCTTCTTTTTTTTTGTTTTTTGTTGGGATGCGGTAACTGATGATGACATGCTTATTTGTTGTCACCAATGATACTATGCATTTTAAGTTTTCTCATTATATATTGGAATTTTATAAAGGGACCGTGAGATTTAACCTCGATCCTTTCAACGAGCACAATGATGCTGATCTTTGGGAATCATTAGAGAGGGCCTATCTAAAGGATGTCATCAGGAGGAATCCATTGGGTTTAGATGCTGAGGTACATATTCATTTCCGGTTTCTTGCATCTATTTTAAATCAAAGCTGTGTGGTAAAAGTATTACGTAACAATAATCAGTTTAATACAGATCATCGAGCTTTTTACTTTTGTGTTTTTTGGTGATAAAGGTGTCAGAAGCTGGAGAGAACTTCAGTGTCGGACAACGACAGTTATTAAGTCTTTCACGTGCATTGCTTAGAAGATCAAAGATCCTTGTTCTTGATGAAGCAACTGCTGCTGTTGATGTTAGAACAGATGCACTTATCCAAAAGACAATCCGTGAAGAATTCAAATCATGTACCATGATTATAATTGCTCATCGTCTAAATACAATTATTGATTGTGACCGTGTCCTTCTCCTTGATGCTGGTCAGGTATTGATCACTTCATCACCCTATATTAACTTTTTGTTTATCGTTTTCCTTTAAACCGAATAATGACTTATTTGGTATTATTATTGTTTTATCATCCCAGATTGTCGAGTACGATTCACCAATCAAACTTTTACAAGACGAACACACAGCTTTCTCCAAAATGGTTCAAAGCACGGGTGCTGCAAATGCACAATATTTGCGTGACTTAGCATTTGAAGCAGGAGGAGGTAAGACAGAGAAGGCGGCGGTAGACGGTCAAAGGAGGTGGCTAGCCTCCACACGGTGGGCGGCTGCTGTCCAGTTTGCACTGTCCTCAAGTCTCACTTCATCTCAACAAGACCTCGTGCTAATGGAAACCGAAGACGACAACAGTATCTTAAAGAAAACAAAGGATGCAGTTGTAACTCTTCAGGGTGTTCTGAAAGGGGAACATGATAAAGATATTGACGAGTCACTCGAGCGGGCCCAGGTCCCGAGGGAGAGATGGTGGTCAACTCTTTACAGAGTAGTCGAAGGTAATTATATACATTATATATTTTTTCAGTTACCGGTTCTCATGGTTGCCAAAACTATATAATAAAGTAAAATGTCGTGACACGAGTGCTTGTCTCCAGGTCTTTCGGTGATGGGCAAATTGGGTCGTAACAGGCTCCTGCTATCGGAATATGGAGTCAAAGATGAAGTGGTTGACTGGGACCGTGCTCAGATGTAGGATACTTGTTGCTCAAGTAAGATTTATGTTGGTTTCAACAGAGATCTAATTTTCAAACGTAACGGTAGTTTAAGAAAACTAGTGTTTTCATACTTTAAAGTAGATAGAAGATATATCTGGGCATAACCCACTTAGATTGAAATAATTTTGGCCAATTCTGGATTTTTTTTGTCTAATTGAATGTATGTGTGTATGTATTTGAATTCTTGTTATTTTAACTGTTGTTTTTCTTTGAACATTACAGAGCGTATATTATATAAAAATAAAGCGAGCACGATGCTAGAGAATGCAAAAAACAAAGAAAAAGTAGACAAATCTCAAAATTTTCCACCATTTATATCTTTCATTTTTGCCATATTGGTGATTATTTGCCATACTGTTAAAAAATTGTGGTCACTTGATCACTCGAATAATCTTCGTGTATATCTTTGGAATTTTCAATGACTTCGGTGCTTCTAGTATTTCCACGATCGAATTTCATGTTACAAACTTTAATCGTGTTATTTTAATTCAAATCGTTCAATTTTATTATATTATTAATCAATCATTCTTGACCATTATTTCAATGTTATTTTTATGACCAATTACAAGGTTTTAATTTGACCAATTCAAACTCTTTGATCAACTCCCTAGTCATGTTTACCTATAAATTGGACTCTTTTCCTTTGCATTCAACTTTACCCTAACACAAGTCACAAGAAATTAGTGTTATTCTCTCTAATTGCAAATCCTTGCAATTTTGACTTTCAAAAGTCAACTACCCAACATCAAGTTTTTTCTTCTTATTATTCTTTCGATCATTACCCCGGGTGTGTGCAAGTAGGTCCCATGCGATACCATGGTTTAGAACATGATTCCGTGTCAAAAACTATTTGACCATGGTGTTAGTTCGTCAAAAACGAACCTGGTTCACTTATGTTGTAGTTTGTTCAAAGTTTGAGGTTTTTTATTTATTTATTTTTAACATGTTTAACACCATTCTTTCGTCTATACAACTCTAAAGCAATAAAACTAGCATGCTGGAATCAAATTTGACATTTTGTCAACTTTGTGTCCGACCAAAACCGAACCACTCGCTTAAATTATTTTGGGCCCGCTTCACTTTTCTTGAGAAGAGTCAAACCGAAATAACGTGATTAACTATCACAACTAAACCTTTTAACAAAAACTAAAAAAAATGACTTATAACTATTTCAACCAAAACTAATTATAAAGAAATAGTGTTTTACCCGACGCGCTACGCTGGGGCAGGTCGGTAAAACTCAAGCGTTGTCGGTCTCAAGGGTTGAAGCGGTATGTCGACGCGAATTCAGTCGGCCTCAGTTACGTACGTTATAAAACAAAAAAAAATTATAAAAATAGAGATGGACCAATAGGGTGGCGTTGGTCGGTAAAACTCGAGTGCTGGTAAAACCGACCATTGTCGATTTCGAGCGTTGAGGCGGCGATCCTGCGCAAATTCGGTTGGTTTCCATCACTCTCGTTAGTGTATCATAACTAAAAAAATCGGCATCCGGTTGGTTTTCGTTACGCTATCGGTAATAAAACAAAACACGATGAGTCTATGCGAATTCGGTCGGTTTCGATTACATTTTTGACGAATCGAAACTAAAACAAAAAGGTCAGTAAAACCCGGTCATTTAAAACCTGAACGTTGTCAGTCTCGGAAGTTGCAACGACGAGTCGACATGAATAACCTTTTAGTTATCAAATTTAAAACAAAAACAAAACAAAAATAAATTGCTTGATTCAATCATGTGGCTCCACATGGACCAATCATGATCATGCGGCACCAAACTTCTCATTTGTTATATACTAGTGTTTTACCGGCGCACTGTGTCGAGACAGGTCGGTATAATTCGGGTGGTGGTAAAACCAAGCATTGTCGGTCCCGGGCATTGAGGCGGTAAGTTGACGCTAATTTGGTTGGTTTCGGTTACTTGCGTTATAATACCGAAACTAAAACAAAAAAAAACAATTTGACCGTAAACTAGAGCTACTTTTGATTCTGCAATATTTTGTTCATTAATTATTAAAATTGAGGACAAGTGAGGTGGTGTCAGAATGGTAAACTCGGGCGTTGATGCGGTGAGTCAACGTAATTTCTGTCGGTTTCCATCACGTTTGTTATGGTACCGGAACATCGGAACTAAACTAAATTGGCATTCGGTATGTTTTCATTACGACAGTTACGATACCAAAATTAAAAAACAAAACAAAACCCAAAGTTCTTCTAATGAAATCCACAAAGGCCATGCTACCAAGGAGCTAATTCATGAATTCATTCTACAAAGAAATATATCTCATATACAAAAAAACCTAGAATACCTAATTTGTGACACCAAACTTCTCAATTATAATAATAGGTGGTGTATCCGGCACGATGCGCCGGGCTGATGTTATTGCTAGTCGTATGGCATATTAACCCATGTGGAGCGGCTGCGAATCGAGGTGAATTCAATCGTTGCTGGGTTACGACACCAAAAATAAATCAAAAGGAATTTTTGTTAATGGTTAAATACAACAATTTAACATAACAAAAACAATGCATTGTGGTGGCGAACCCGACGCGAATTCGATCGGTATTGAGTTACGGCACCAAAATCAAAGCAAAAGATAATTTTGTCTACAACAAATTACATGTTTAAAACAAAAAAAAACTTAGGTGAAAAAATAACCACAGAATCGACGAAAAAGGAAATCACCAAAAAATAGCACAAAATAAATCCGCGTTACGACGAATCAATACGAGTTCAGTTGTTATTGATAGTAAAAAAAACTACGCGCAGCGCTGGCGAACCAAGAAAAATAACTTAACTTGTTTGTTACGGTGATAAACCAATGTGAATTCGGTCAGTATTGATGTGATATTAATCATAAACATTAATTAATAAGCTAAAACTATAATATACAAAAACAATAAATAACATATGAATCTAGTTTTAGAACCAAATCACTAATACTCTTGGTATTGAAAATAAACGGAAAAATAATTGTCACTGCCCAACATGTAAGATGGGGGTGTGCAAGAAACCGAAAAACCGAACCGAAACAAAAATCGACGGTTCGGTTTATGTTTTTGTAAAAACCGCATTAACGGTTCGGTTTTGGTTTTGCATGTGAAAAAAATCCTAAAAACCGAATTGAATTCCTAAATTTTTGTTTTTTTATATTTTATATTAAGTAATTTATATGAATTTAATAAATATGTAACTCCGATATTTTTTTTATCAAATGTATAATTGTCTATTATTTTACAATTAAAAAAATTATTTATACCCAAATTCATTATTTTTTGCCAACTTTTTTTTCCAGCCTAAAGTTTTCAAGCTCAAATGGCAAAACCGAAACCGAACCTGAACCGAAAATAAAACGAAAACCGAAAATCCGAAACCAAAAAAACCGAACGGTTTCAAAAACCCCAAAAACCAAAGTTTTGGTTTCGATTTGATTTTAGCCAAAAAAAAACCGCACAACACACATCCCTGATGCAAGAGTCCAACAAACGTAGAAGAAAGAAATCAAGACTCACTTTAATATATCACACCTAACCATCACAACAACAATGAAGCTTCTTTGTTAACAGTGGGAAATAAATTCATTTAAAAATAAATAAAAATCAATTTCATAAGTAGTTTGCTCCTTTATTAAATTTATATATTTAAACAAAATAAATAAATAAATAAATAAAGTGTATTAGACCGTCACAAAAGTTGATTTGTTCACATTATCAATATTGTTTTCAGACCAGGATCGAACATCGAACTGTTTGTCTTAGGGGGTCAAAAGTTCGACCGGATGACTTGATAAATAATAATTTAATAATTAACATTAAAGATAACATATAAATATACTGTAATTTAGCTAAAAAAGATAATAGAACACAGTTAGCTTAAAACCATTTCATATTTCGTCTTAATCAGGTTAGCAGATGTTTATAGTTAGTCCTATCTGTTATATGTGCAGGTGAGTCTTGTGTTTATAAGTATGATATTGGTAATGAAACTAAATATATAGTAAGAGTTGGATAATTGAATATTAATGAGTGTATGTTTATTGGGCTGTTGGTATTTAATTTGTTTGTAGATTGGTACAAAATGGAGGAGTTGAATGGTCCATATCCTACTGCATTTCAGGTACAAATTTTGCAGCAATGCACCTGCAGCTGCATTTAGAGCATCTCCTATGCATAACATTGGTTTTGGTTTCAAACTACCAACTCAACATGTTACATCAGATTTCAAACCAATCTATAAAAACATTTTTTTCTTCTCCAATGGTTATTTACCTGTTTGTGTTTTAAACCATCACCTCATTACATACTTTTCCTTTATTTAATCTAAATCAATTTATATCTTTTACATTAATTATTTTATATTACCTACATATTAAATACGTTAAATAATAACAAAATAATTACTAGAAAAAACAACACTTTAAAATTACACTTAAAACACACACCATTTTAAAAAATAAATCTAAAAACATACTTGAACAAATAATAACTAAACTAGGCTATTTGTTTTTGTGATATATGTGAATGAATGTGCCTATATTTTAGGGTTTAAAAAACACACTTGAACATATACACACATAGTATATTATAGGGTTTAATTTATTAAAAAGTTTAATAACTTTAAATAAAAAAAAGGGAAATTCTAGGCATGCATTATAATAAATAAATGTGGTGGTTGTGGTTGTTGGCTCCACCTTCAAAGAGATATCAATGGTTTGTGTTTTCAGTACACCTCTTTTCTAACATATACCTACAATGGAGCATGTCACTGTTTTGAAATTTGAACCTACTCCAGATTTCAATACACCCATTGAAGATGCCCCTTATAGGCTGTTGCTTCATGATTGCAATTAATTCAGTGTGTTGTCCATATCTTGACTGGCTTTCAGGTACGGTTGTTTTGTTGCTTGTTGTGGCCACTGATTTTAGAGGATTTTACATACCAGAAATGTGTTCCAAAGAGACAGATTTTATGTGCTTTTAGCCTTTGAATAAAAACTAAGGAAAATTCCTAAAATGTCTATTTTTAATAAGTTGGTTAACGTTTGTTCATAATCATCATAAATTTCCCAAATGTCCATGATTAATACCGTCGTATCCTCTCTTAAACTTGTCAGACTCACTTATTCTAAACCAGTAGCTACTAAGTGACCCCGGGCAGATTATGGGTAATCTAGGGGCTAAGTAATGTTTCCCTCGAAGGTTAGGTCCAGCAGAGTAAGTTGTACTTCAGGGAACCTGCAAAACAGACACCGTGAGCTCGTCACTGAGAAGGGGGGGGGGGTTCCTCCTTGTGACCACCCTCCGGCGTGAGAATCAGTCTATATTGCTCTTTAAATATAAAAGTATATGAATACTATTAGAGCAATTATCAAGTAAGTTATACGAGATAGTAGATGATCAAATGATAATACCATTTGCTGTCTTTTATAGCCGAAGGTGGGTTTCCAAGGGGTTTAGCCGGCCCAACACGCTACCAACTGTAACCTATGCACGTGCCCTACCTGTGAGTGGTGGATAGGTAGCGGCTGACACAGAGCAGGCGTGCCGTGCACTCTTCGTCTTCTACCAACTGCAGGCTAGGCACGTGGTCTGGCAGGAGTTGGTGGGCAGGCGGCGGCTATTGGTCACAGTGCTGTGGCGTGCTGTCTGCCACGCTGCTGTCAGTGAGCTGTCGCATTCTTGGTCAGATCTTTTGTCTTTACCTCGTCAGGTATCACGCAAAAGATCCTCCATCATACGGACTGGCCCATTTTGGCGGGAGTTTTCCCCCTCCCGCCTTTGCTCATTCTTTCAGGTGACACTGAATATTTGTAAGTGTTAAGCCTTATGCGTGTAGCTATGCTGTGCGGGTAGCCTTCCCTGATGGCTTGTATCCGCAACTGCGGGAACAGGCGTGTTACTTTACCATTGGGAGGCTTTTCCCTGCGTATGCAGCTTGCATACTGCGCGTAGGCTTCTCTGAGCATGGTGGGTCCTGCGGGAGTAGATGGTCTTTGCGCAGACATCCCTGTTCAAGGTGAGTCATGCGGGACCAACTGAGCCCTGCTGGGACCTACCTCTTCAAGTCCCCCCAGTCCAATGTTCTTCTCACGAATGTCTAATAAAGTGAGGTGAACTTTTGGACTTAAGCAAAGGGTTTTGAAAAGGGGTTTTTGTAAGGTTTTCCATTGGGGTTCTTCCCGCGGAAGTCCTTGTCACTTGCAGAAATTCCCGAGTTTCCTGCTTGGTCTTTGGGTATGATGCGGGTAGGTCTGTAACCTCCTCGCAAGTCAGGAGCATTGGGTCTTAGTTGTGCGGATTCTCCTTGTGGTTCTGGTAGTTTTTGAACATAGTGATCAATTATGTTTAAACCACCAATTCCATCTTGGAGCCTCAAACAACGTAGTACTCGATGTTCCCGCTATGCGGGGATATTATTTCCGTTTTCACAAGCATTGCCCAGAAGATCCTTCCTGGTTTCAATTCTCAGCGGGTGCTAGGTATGTGAAGGGTTTTGCCTTTACACTGTACCTGCATCCGTCTTACGGTTACTTTACTTCCAAGGTATTCCTGGCGTCCATTCCCTGCGGGTGCTAGGTATGTGAAGGGTTTTGCCTTTACACTGTACCCACACCCGTCTTATGGTTGGTTGCCAAATATTTTGGCTTCAATTCCCTGCGGGTGTTAGGTATGTGAAGGGTTTTGCCTTTACACTGTACCCACACCCGGCTTATGGTTACTTGTTTGCCAAGGTAAGGGGTATTTTCCCGCTTACTTTTTTGAACCTTAGTCTTCAAATTTTTTAAATTTTGAAATTTGAAGAGTTGGTGGATGGATAACAACCCAATACCTCAAACGTCGTGCGACGGTTTCTTCTGACTGTGTCAGGACGTGCCAGAAGTTATGGCGACATGACATTATGTGGTCATTCCAGTTGCTTTTTCAGGCGCGTGGGCACGGGATTTCGGGCGCGTAGCCGCGAAATCTCTGGCACACGTCCTTTTGACAGCTGTTGCCAGCTTGCCTTTGCCACGCGTCATAGTTTCATTGCACCTTTGATTTCTCTCTCTTCCGTATTAAATTCATCGCATTAATTGCGATTACTATATAAAGGGGGAGAGGGTTATTTGCAATTCACACTTTCCACTTTCATCTCTTCTTCTCCAGTAATTTCCGGCGAATTTCTCTTTTTCGGTAAAGCATTACTCTGAAATTTCTTCTTTCTTCCACCATGTCTTCTCACGATGCTGATGATCAGAAGACTGCTGGCGAATGCCAGTGTTCTCTTCCTGTCGAGCTGTACCAGTATATCGTCAGGAAGTTCATGCTCGAGTCTCTCGAGCCTGAGTTTCCTGAGCCCCACCATACTGTGTACGATGCCCCTAGTGGCAAGATCGGGGTTTATGCTGCATTCTTTGTCTACGGAAACCTTAGGTTTCCGTTGACAAAGTTTGTGTACCGTGTCCTGGAGAGGCACGGTGTGCACCTGACAGAGGTGCACCCCATGGCCATTGCCAAGGTCCGGCACTTTGAGTGGGTGTGCCGGATACTGGGCCTTGAGCCCCTCGTTGACCGTCTGATGACCTTCTACACTTGGAGGTGCATCCAGGGGTGGTACACTCTTACAACCCGTATCAAGGGTTTAAAGATTTGTACCACCGAGCGGAGTCTTCGCTCGTGGAGAAGAGAGTTCTTCTTCATATCCGCTCGCGCCATCCCCATCGCCATGAAGTTCAAGAATGGCCAGGCGCTTCCGAACCTTCCCGCCCTCAACTACGAGGAGGCGGAATGGTTCTCGAAGATATCCCGGGTCCAGTCCCCGGTTTTCCGTTTTCCGGAGTCGGCGATGGTGATGCTGGGGATGAGCCGGGTGTGGAAGGCGGCGAATGCGGATAAGGTTCCGATCGTCCTTGAATATGGTTCGAACTCTGTCCCTTATGGTACGTCTTGTTTCATTTTGCTGACTTCGATTTTTTCTAACTTTCTTGTTGATTTCAGAGGGGAACGATCTTCAGTCGCTCCTGAACCCGCGGGAGGAAGATGGTCCCGCGCGGATGGGTACTCGTGCTCTGGACGAGAACGAGTTGCCCATCTTAGAGCAGACCGCGGGTCGGTTCGTGGAGGTTTACCCGCCAGGCCAAGAGATCCTGAGCCACCGACGGCCAGGTAAGCCTATCTTCTACCCTGAACCTCTCAATGCTGTGCCTGCTGCTGGAGTTGACATTTCTTCTTCTGAGGAATCCGCAGAAGGTCCTCCACTGGTGCGGAAGAAAAAGGCTGCCGTCGGGAAAGGCAAGGAGAAGGTGGCCTCTACGGCCGACCCGGTAGTCCTATCTGACTCGGAGTCAGATAGTGCAGAGGTGGCGGGGAAGCCCGGTGGTGAGGAGACCACCGCTCCGGAGGCTGTAGCTGTTACCTCCGGGGAGGCAGCGACGACGACGGTTACCGGTGTCAAGAGGCCGGCTCCATCGGGTTCGCCCCCGCTCGTCCGTACGTTCAAGCTCAAGAAACCCCGTAAGTACCCCCATAATTCTTGTCTAGATTTGTTGTTTCAAATAAATTTTTCTAACACTTTTGCTTGTGCAGGTGTGGATGTTGACGCATTCCAGGGTGGAGTTGGAGCAAGTATTCCCCCGCCGATGAGGGAAGGCTCGGTCAGCCTTCCCGAGGCGTCGACCCAGGCGTCTGCGCCTGCTTCCGTTGGTTCCAGCCTTCCTGAGGCTGTTCCAGCTGAGAAGGTGTCTCCGCCGGCCGTGAGTGCAATTTTTACAGCATCTTTCACGGAGCCGGCGGTTACTGTTGCTGAGGAGGCAACGCCAACAATGGCTACCACAGCGGCTGCCACTATACCTGCGCCACCGGCACCGACGGCCGGACCATCAGGTACGCGCCGGGCTTCCCGCCGATCTATGCCACCTTCCCGCCTGCCTGACCTGTTGGATGGATTTCCTTTAGGTTCAGGTGATGGGTTTGGCGGCTATCGGCCTGTTATTGACCCTACAGGTACGTAGGGTTCTTTTTCCTTTGTATATTTTTATCATCTTTTCCTAACTGCTTTTTGTTTTTTGCAGTGTCGGATTCCAATGAAGTGTATGTTCCACGATGGAACATTCGCCGAGGAACAACCCTTCGCACCCCTGTGGAGTGCGTGGACTGGGCTCGCCACGCTGCTCCTCATGGTGCGTTGGGGGAAGCCATGGCTAGCTACCAAGAGGGTAGGCTAACCAATGAGCTTCGGGTTCTCCAGGCCCGGACGCAGCCCCGCGTCGAGCTGCTTTGTCGTGAAAACGACAAGTTAAAAGCAGCGCGCGCCAAAGATGTATCTGAAGCGCGGGCTCTTCGGGAGGAGAACCGGCAGTTGGCCGCTGCCGCAGCCGAGAAGGAGAAGGCATTCAAGGCCCTCGAGGTTGAAGTCCAGGCGCGACTCGAGGCCCGCTCCAAGGCTGCCCAAGCTGTGAATGAACAGCTTCGGCTGGCCAAGGAGACTGCGCGAAACTCAACTGAGAGGGCTGCCAAGGCTGAAGCTGTTGCTGAGCCACTTCGCGAAGAGAATGAGCAGCTTAAATGCAAATTAAAGGCTCTTCAGCATGCTCATGACGCCTTGGCAATGGAAGATGCCAAGAAGCTGCAAGAGATTCTTGACCAGAGGGGGGTGCTTGACCAAACCGAGCGGAAGCTTAAGGGCGTCGAAGAGGCTGCCGCAAAGGAAGTATTACTTGCCAATCTGAACCAAAGCGAAGCCGAACGCGCCCGTGACGAAGTGCAAGCTACCCTCCAATGGCTACTTCGAGAAGCGTTGCCTCAGGTATCCTCTTTTATTTTTTTCTTCTCTTTCTACTTGTAATTAGAAAATGTTCTAACTTGTAATTTTCTTTTGTAGGTTGTGCGTCGGGTCCTTTCAGAGACCTCTTACGACGATGCAATGAGCGCAGCCCTCAACGCTTCTCATGAGGATGGGGAGAAGACTGGTTTCCTGCTTGGTCTAGGGTTTGCTGAGAGAGGCTTTCCGCCCTCCAACTTCCCTTTATTCAATGTTAACACTGCAGCTGCTTATGACCAAGCAGTGAACCAGTACGCTGCCTTCCCGCATCCGGTGGTGGAGAAGGTGAATGAAGCTGCTACTGCTGATGATGGGCTAAACATCCTTAAGACTTTCCTTGGACAGCCGCGCTCTGACGGTGCTGGTCCAAGCGGGGGTGGTCCTGAAGCCTGATCCTGAAGATCCCTTCCCACTGCTAGGATAGACTTAGCTTTGTATAGATTTCTTTTAGGCGGGTAGTTACCCGGCCACTGTTGTAATATATCATTGAAATATACGATTGTTATTCCTTTCATTGGATTCTTTGCTTTATAAACTTATGACTTGCATACTTAGTTTAAATTAGCAATTTTCCAAGTGTTTAGAATAAGTTAACCTGTGAACGTGGTTGATGATGGGTTAGAGTTTTGCTTCCTCCTTCGTGATTGTGCGGGTATAACCGTCACTTGCACTTGGTAGGATGGCTGAACTTTTGCCTTCATCTGACCGCGTGTAGGTTTTTCTTATCCTTTTTTAAGTGTTCATAAGTTAACCTTTTAACGTGGTAGATGGTAAGTTAAGTTTGGCTTCCTTGTTCGTGATTGTGCGGGTAAGACCGTCACTTGCACTTACAAGGATGGCTAAACTTTACCTACATCTGACCTGCGTGTAGGTTTTCCTTAGAACTTTTTTAACATTTTGGCGTTGTGTTTATGCGGGTATTGCCGCCTTCCACACGCAAATACTTCTTCCCGTAAGGGAAGTTCATAGGTTACAAGCTATCAATACATCATGAAAGGAGAATCATTTCCATTAGAAGTGGCTCTAGGCCTTTTCTTTACAAGTTGGAATTGATCTACATATAACATTTGCGTAATTGAGCTCCATTCCATGTTCTAGGGATGGGAGTGCCATCGAGCCTTTCGAGCCGGTATGCGCCCTTTCCCAGAACTTCTTTGATAACGTATGGCCCTTCCCAAATCGGGGCCAACTTTCCTGGGCGTTGTTGGTTCGAAGCCTCGTTGTTACGCAGTATGTAGTCTCCTTCATTGAAATTGCAGAGTTTTACCCGCGTGTTGTAGTATTTTTGCATTTGTCGTTTGTAGTTTTCTTCACGCACGGCGGCTAAGTCTCTGCGCTCTTCGGTTAGCATAAGGTCTAACCGTCTTTCCGCATCATTGTCTTCTGGTTGGATTAAGACCCTTGGTGAGGGTAAACCGATTTCGACTGGGATCATGGCTTCAGTGCCATAAGTGAGACTGAACGGGGTTTCTCCCGTACTGGTCTTCTTCAGCGTTCTGTTTGCCCAAAGGACGTGTGGAAGCTCGTCCACCCAACCGGATCTATGTTCCAAGAGTCTTCTCTTTATGCCTTCGACGATGCTCTTATTTGCTCTTTCCACCTCACCGTTACCTTGCGGGTGTGCCACTGAGGTAAAGGTGTGGGTGATTTGAAGCTCTTTCAGCCACTGCTGTAGCTTCTTGTCAGCAAAGTTGGTGCCATTATCGCTTACCAAATTCTGTGGAAGTCCAAAACGACAAATAATAAATTCCCAAATGAATTTTTTGATATGCTTTGCGGTTGTTTGGGCTAAAGGTTTCGCTTCTATCCATTTGGTGAAGTAGTCAATGGCTACCACTAGGAACTGAACATTCCCAGCTGCTGTAGGAAATGGGCCTGTCACGTCAATGGCCCACTTCTGAAATGGCCACGAGGAAGTGACAGGAACAAGTTCATTTTTCGGGCGATGCGTGTTGGGTGCGTAAAGCTGGCAAGATCTGCATTTTCTGATGTATGCCAATGCGTCCATATGCATCCCCGGCCAGAAGTATCCCGCGTTGTTTAGCTTGGCTACCACAGCGCGGGGGCCTGCGTGTACTCCACAGATGCCTTCGTGAACCTCCCTTAGGAGGTAGTCAGCATCTTGGTTGTCCACGCATCTTAACAATGGGCCAAGAAAGTTACGTCTGTAAAGGGTGTCATTGACCAGCTGATAATTCAGTGCTTTACAGCGTAGTTTTCTTTCCTGTGACTTTGACTCTGGTAACGTTCCTGCTTCAAGGTATTTTATTATTGGGGTCATCCATGTTTCTGTACCGGTTTGGATGACACAAATTTCCTTGTGCGGGACTGATGGTGTTTCGAGGAGTTCAACGCGGATGTCCTTTCCCAAGTGGGTGAAGGCCAGTGATGCAAGCTTGCTTAACGCATCCGCAGATTTGTTTTCGCTGCGCTTGACGTGTATCACTTTACAATCATTAAAATCGCGCATGATGGCTTTGGCCTGGGCAAGGTACAGGGCCATTGTGTCGTTCACAGCCGTGTACGTCCCGTTTATTTGGTTTGCCACTAGCATGGAATCTACATGGGCTTCCAAATTTTTTACACCCATTTTACGCGCAATCCACAATCCGGCCAGGAATGCTTCATATTCAGCTTCGTTATTCGTACTTGGAAAATCCAGCCGAATAGCATAAGTATATTCCTGGCCTGCTGGATTTGTTAATTTTAACCCTGCGCCTGAACCCTCGTTACTAGCTGCTCCATCAGTGTAGAGTCGCCAGACCTCATTGATTTCGTGTGCTGGGGAGGGTTGAACCTCCTCCTGGCACTCTTTCTCCCGTGAAGCGGGGACTTCTGCAATAAAATCAGCCAGGACCTGGCCTTTAATGGCTGGTCTCGGCTTGTATTGAATCGCATATTCTCCCAATTCAATTGCCCATTTGGCTAGACGTCCCGATAACTCGGGTTTGCCTAGAACATTTGAGAGTTTGAAGTTGGTGAGAATAGTGATTGGGTGACCCTGGAAATATCGTCTCAACCTGCGTGAAGCGTGTATAAGTGCCAAGACTAGTTTTTCCAGGGTAGAGTACCGGGTTTCCGCGTCTGCCAGCACGCGGCTAACATAATAGATTGGCATCTGGATGCCTTTTCGTTCTACAAGCAGGACTGCCCCGGTTGCTCTATCTGTTGCGGAGAGGTATAGGATTAACTCCTCCCCCGCTTGTGGTGCTGTGAGTGTTGGGAGTTCGATCAGGCGTGATCGAATCTCCTGAAAAGCTGCTTCCGCTTCTGGTGTCCAGCGGAAGTGCGTTTTCTTTAAACAATTTCTTAGCGTTGACACAAAAGGGAACGACCTATCCGCATGGTTTGCCAAAAAGCGGTTAAGCGCGACTAGTCGTCCATTCAGTGTTTGAGCCTGTTTTATGGTGGTAGGTGATTCCATTTTGACAATGGCTTCGACCTTTTCAGGGTTCGCTCTGAAGCCATCTTTAGTAATAATGACTCCCAAGAACTTCCCTTCTTCCACCCCAAATGAACACTTGCTCGGGTTGAGCTTCATGTTTATCTTTCTGAGCGTGTTGAAAGTTTCGTCAATGTCTTTCAACATCGCCTCTGGCTCGGGGCTTTTGATGACCAAATCATCCATATAGACTTCCAAGTTTCTCCCAATTTGGGCGTGAAACTCTTTGTCCATTAGTCGTTGGTACGTGGACCCCGCGTTCTTAAGTCCGAATGGCATCATTTTATAACAAAATGTGCCATCGGGCGTCCGAAAGGCGGTTTTGTCCTGGTCATCTACAGCCATGTGGATTTGATGGTACCCCTTATACGCATCCAAGAAGCATTTAAGGCGAAATGGTGCCACCGAATCCACCTTGAGATCAATTTCTGGCAACGGATAACAATCTTTGGGGCATGCTTTATTCAAATCTTTGAAATCTATGCACATGCGCCATTGTTTGTTATTCTTCGGTACCATTACGGGATTTGCAACCCATGTTTGATATTTGCTAACGCGCACGATGCCCGCGTCAAGGAGTTCCTTGACTTGAGTTCTGCACGCGTTGGTTTGCTCGGGCCCCATTACTCTGCGCTTTTGTACGATCGGCGTAACGGCCGGATCGCATTTGAGCTTATGCTCTGCCTTACTCCGGGGTACACCAGTCATGTCGGCTGGTGTCCACGCAAAGATGTCTGCGTTTCGCTGCAGTAAGCGCTTGAGTAAGGTGCGTGTTGGATCAACAATTGTCGGGCCAATGGTAACGGCCTGATCGGGATATTTCCCATTGAATGCCCACTTTTCAGGTTCAGTGATGGTTTGTTTGGCCATCTTCGGTTTGGGTTTAGAGGAGACGGATGCGATGCATACCTGGGGAATGCCCGTGATCATCGCTACGCCTTCAGTTGTTGGCCATCCCATCATGCCGTGGACTGAGGATACCACGGCGTTGAATCTTGCCATCCCGTCTCTCCCGAATAGGATGTCATACGTATGATGTGGTTTTTTCATTACAACAAAATCCACATCCTCCGTGCGTGAATAATTCCCATCGGTGAGAGTGACGGGGAAAGATAGGGTGCCCAAGGGAGTGTTCATGCTGCCGTCAAACCCTTCCATTGAAGCGTAGACCGTCTCCAGGCGTTCCTTGTCTTCATCGTCTAGCTTGTCGAAGAACTGCCTGTACATCACTGTCGACGATGCGCCATTGTCAACGAGGGTGCGGGAGGTGATGTAGTGCCCCAGCTGGCTTTTAATGACAATGGGGCCTTCTTTGTTTGGGCCTCCCGGCACTCGCGGGAAGCGCACTTCTGCTTCCTTCCATGCGCATGGTTCGGTCATCGGTCTCTTTCTTCCTCTGACCTTACCATGGACCATGTTGATGCTGATGTCGACGGGCTTTCGTCCGTTACCCCTGTACCTGTTGTCGTTCCTTCCTCCCTTCTTGATAGATGCCACGAGGTGTGCGAGCCTCCCATCCTTGACGAATGTCTCGACGATGTCCCTCAAGGATGTGCACTCCTCAGTGCTATGGCCCTTTGTCCCATGGAAGTCACAAGACTTGCTTTGATCCGCATTGGGTTTCTGTCGGATCGCTGGGGCTTTTGGCCATGGCAGTTTTTCCGTGGCAAATATCTCCGTGACGCTCTTGGTGAGTGGCGTCCAACGGTTTTTCCGGTTCGAAGGGTGCGTGTTGTCCCTTCCGCCAACCAGAGGGCGAGAGCTTGAGGGGGTGTCAAAGTTTATCCTTGACTGCCAAATACCTTGCCGCCTCTTTTTGTTTAGCCGGGCGGTTCTCACATTGTTCTCCCTTGTCCTCTGTGTGTAGAGGTTTGTATTCTGGGGGAGATCTCTTCCCAGCTGTTTCTCCGTTTCGGCAAAGCGTTTGGCTGCCGTCATTATGGCATCCCATGTGGATGGCATGCCGTCTTTACCTGTCAGAGTGCGGATAAGTTCTGGGTACTCAGCGCCCTGAATGAAAGCGGCGCGAACGAGGTCTTCGCTGATGTTGCCCAGACTCAGCTTCTTGGAGTTGAAGCGGGTGATGAAGTCCAGTAAGGATTCATCCTCTTCTCTCACACAGTTGAGGATCGTCCACTGCTCCTCAGTGTGCTTCCTCTGTTGACTAAACTGTTGACTGAACTTGTTCTGGAAGTCTGCCCAGTCATAAATGTGGTGGACCGGTAAACGGTCGAACCATGCTCTGGCTGCTCCTACCAGAGTCATCTGGAACATGTAGCACCACGTGGGTTCCGTCCAGTTACTGACGGTTGCCCCCGCAATGAATCTGTTCAGATGGTCATCTGGGTCGGATAGGCCATCGTATGTGCCAATGTTGGACATTTGTTTGGCACTCCTCGGGGCGATTGCTTCTGCAATGTCCCTTGCAAATTTTGACCTTCCTGCGTTTGTGGCAGTAGGTCTAAAGGCCTTGGAGAAGTCACGCGGGCTTTTTTCCGTGACTGGTTGGAATGCTTCCCCAAAATTCCTTTTTGGCTGGGGATCCGTTTCCTTACGCTTCCCTTTCGCCCTATGGCGAGGGTTCGCGTCGGTGTCGGAGTCTTCCTTCTCGTCGTCTGAGTACTCGTACTCACTACTCATGTTGAGGTGCTGGCGAGTACTACCGAATTCCTCAGCTTGTTGGACTGAACGCAAGCGTTCGTCCAACTCAGCCTGAAATTCTCTTTGACGTGCCTCGGCCCATGCCTTCACTTGATCAAGTGTTTGGCGAGGGGCTCGAGTTCGTTTTTCCAGCTGGGCATCAGTGAATCCCAGTGGAATATTTACTCCACTTGCCCCTACATGAGTGACTGGGGTAGTGTTCGTAAAATGTACTTCACTTGCCCCAGCTTGGGTGGCTGGGGTAGTGTTTGTAAACATTGTGTTGCCGGTGTTTACCCCAGTGGCTGGGGTTGTGGTTACCGGAATTTCTCTAGTCATCTTGGAAGTTTTGAAAAACTGGAGAAAGATGTAGTTCTAGCTTTATGCACGGATGGCGCCAATGAAGAAACACTAAGTGACCCCGGGCAGATTATGGGTAATCTAGGGGCTAAGTAATGTTTCCCTCGAAGGTTAGGTCCAGCAGAGTAAGTTGTACTTCAGGGAACCTGCAAAACAGACACCGTGAGCTCGTCACTGAGAAGGGGGGGGGGGGTTCCTCCTTGTGACCACCCTCCGGCGTGAGAATCAGTCTATATTGCTCTTTAAATATAAAAGTATATGAATACTATTAGAGCAATTATCAAGTAAGTTATACGAGATAGTAGATGATCAAATGATAATACCATTTGCTGTCTTTTATAGCCGAAGGTGGGTTTCCAAGGGGTTTAGCCGGCCCAACACGCTACCAACTGTAACCTATGCACGTGCCCTACCTGTGAGTGGTGGATAGGTAGCGGCTGACACAGAGCAGGCGTGCCGTGCACTCTTCGTCTTCTACCAACTGCAGGCTAGGCACGTGGTCTGGCAGGAGTTGGTGGGCAGGCGGCGGCTATTGGTCACAGTGCTGTGGCGTGCTGTCTGCCACGCTGCTGTCAGTGAGCTGTCGCATTCTTGGTCAGATCTTTTGTCTTTACCTCGTCAGGTATCATGCAAAAGATCCTCCATCATACGGACTGGCCCATTTTGGCGGGAGTTTTCCCCCTCCCGCCTTTGCTCATTCTTTCAGGCGACACTGAATATTTGTAAGTGTTAAGCCTTATGCGTGTAGCTATGCTGTGCGGGTAGCCTTCCCTGATGGCTTGTATCCGCAACTGCGGGAACAGGCGTGTTACTTTACCATTGGGAGGCTTTTCCCTGCGTATGCAGCTTGCATACTGCGCGTAGGCTTCTCTGAGCATGGTGGGTCCTGCGGGAGTAGATGGTCTTTGCGCAGACATCCCTGTTCAAGGTGAGTCATGCGGGACCAACTGAGCCCTGCTGGGACCTACCTCTTCACTACTTGTCATGTGTCATACATACCACCGGCCTTGCAAAAATTTAGGGAATGGTATATAAAAATAAATTCTTTTACAAAAGAAATAATTGAGTTAAGATCTGACGGTATATTTTTGAGGCCAACATTATATACCATCTTCCGATGGTACATAAGTAAGGGCGACGGTATATACCACACATGGCAAGTAACTACTGTTTTAAAATGAGTCTAAAGAAGTTTAAGGGACGAGCCAAGGTTATTGGTAATGAATATTTGGGAAATATATGATGATGATAGGCATAAGGTTAACCACATTGGTAATATAAATTATGCACGTGTTGTTTTCACCCGTTTAAAGTGTGTGTTAGTAACTTAGACCATAAAGTAATTGATGTAGCCTGAACTTGCATATATTAACTTTGTAATTATTGGAATCGACTTCATATTAGTTTATATGCAATTGTTTCAAATTTCTGATGTACGACGTGAACTACGAAAATAAGAGAGGCCAGATTGAAGCTTTTATCTCATGTTTGCGTTTTGTTGTAGCGTGTACTCACGACGCGACATTGAATATGTTTCACAAGGTTAACCAAATCGTTAACCGAACCAAACCAAACCAAAAACCAACGAAACCGAACCAAAATTATCCAAAAACCGAATTAATCGAAAAACAATTATCGTTTATTTTTTCTACATACGATTAATCAAAATTAACCGAAACGACCCTAACCATTCAGATTCTTCTAACTTTTACATATGACAAGTGACGAGTTTTTCCATAGTAAGTTGTTTTTTTCTTTTTGTTTGTTTGTTGTTCCCCCTCCGATAGAATGAGCACTGTGAACTATCTGCTTTAAAAAAGAGAATTGTAAAAAAAAATCAGAGCAATCTATCTAGTGTAGAACAGACTATATAATTATAAACTTAACTAATTACAAATTTGATCCTAATAGTTGAGGGTACTTTGGTCATTTTAAAATGAATTATATGAATATTTTAACGGCATTAGCGGGTAAGAACCACCATAGTTAAAAAATTCATACATATTGACAACTAACAAGTATTCAACTATTATATAATCAGGTTTGTACATTATTAGTTAAGTTTGAGGATCAAGCGTGAGATATCTGCAAATCACATAGACCAACCACTATCTAAAATTTAATCTATCAAATATCAGGGCCGTCTCTGAGAATACAAAAAAAGAGGTGAGCCTGGGGCATGAAAGGCAAGAGGCCCTAAAATACGAACTCAAAAACTCTAACATAATTTAGACAAATGTTATAATAATAAAACAAAAACGAAAGTTTTTTTTCAGCAAAATGAAAAACTTAAATGAATCGTGATTCCTCTTCTATTTTTCTATTTTTACGTTTTTGACTACCGGATAAGTGTTTAGGCCTAGAAGGCATGATATCTACAAAATAGAAATAACATAAAATTGATTCCATTAACTTAGTAACACAAAAAACATTAACTAATCTATCTTTTTTCAATCAAAAATCTAAAAGTCTAAACTTAAAAGTCTAAATTGTAAAACATATAACATAAGATAATAATAAAATCATAAGAATAGTTAATTTGTGTTCCATAGATAAGAATTTTCAATACTCATAACTAAATACACGTTACCTAAAACCAAAACCATTAGTCTGCTGAGTTTTAAAACACAAAACTTATAATATCATAATATGAAAATATGTAATTTATCATAATTAAACAACCCTACATCAACAATTCAAACACCAAAAACAAGTATAAACATAACAAAACATATATTGATATACGAAATACCCCACTATTAAAAAAGAAATAAAACATATAACATATAATATGTTTAGCCTGGTTTAAGTGTGGTCGGTAGGAAACTGAGTCGGAGTGTCGGACTTCGGTGATGGCGAAAAGCAAAGCCGCAGAAGTTCTCCGGCGAAGGGAAGAAATCCGGCGATGGTAAGAAAGCCGGTGTTTGTTTAAGCGGGATGGTCGTGGCATCATGCGTCTGATTGTATTCCAATTTCTATATATTATCAGTATTATTTTTTTCCCAGCCAAATGGGCCATATACATATATAATTTTTTTAAAAAAACTGATGGGCCCTAAAAAAGGAGTGGGCCTGGGACTTCAGCCCTCCCAGCCCACCCTCATAACCGGGCCTGTCAAATAAAACATCCTTTTACTTTTTTTCTTATATTCAATTTCAATCTGGTTTTGCTTAATTAGGCTCATTTAAGCAACAATATAGTTACTGTTGTTACGAGGTTCTTAACAATATTCATGTTTCGACATAAATTTGAACAGTCTAAATGCACGAAGTTAGAAGTTGGGGTATAGTTGAGAGTGGAAAGTGTCGTGGTTGTTATTTTTTTTTAAGTTATTATTATTATTATTATTATAATTATTATTTGGAACGATCAACTAAGTAACGCCAGGTACTCCGTACACGACCCTCATTGGCTAAAAGTAACCTGAGCGGGCCACGAGTCCGAACGGACGAAGCCTCTTACGGTCCACCTATCGAAGGATTCCTCATGTAAAACCTATTTTTTAATAACAAGGACATTATGTTTTGTTTTTGTCTTTTCATAAAATAATTAACAGAAAATGTGGACTCTTAATTTGTCCGTTTGTGACATTTTTTTTATATATAAGCATGTGTCTTTTTTCTTTGGATAAATAAGCATGAACAAATGGCCGTTCCATATAACACTTTCATCCGGAACATGCAAGTGTCATAAATATGATGTTGTGAGCTTCTCAATTTATAAGGTGTTAAACTTTATAAATTTATAAACATGCATGTCAATTTCATAAGTGATAACAATTTGTCCTTAATCATTAATAGTGGCTAAAAAAGTATATTTTAGTAAATAAAGAAATAACTCAAACAACCATTCTTGAGAGATTACTAATTTTGTTACAACACGCGTTTTGTTTGTTCTTTAATGTTCATGAATGTATGTTTACGTTTGTTCATATATGTTTGCTAACTTACGTTCGTTTATGTTTGTTCGTTCAAATAAATGCATGTGTCGTGCCTTTCTTAAATCTTACTGAAGGTGTTCTCTTTTTGTTTTGGTGCTTTTTGCTCATTTGGTGTTGATATGATGATTGTGTACGACACCAAGACCTATTTTGTTTGCATGTCGCCTTTTGGATAGTTGATAGCTTTCTTTTTGTGATCTCCAGATGAACTGTTTTCTCATTATCACGTGTTAACAGTTTACATGCGTTGTTGCTCTTCCGGGTTGTAGCAGAGGAGAATTCGCCACGTTATCGTCTAAGGTTTGCCTTTTAACTTCTTTTTCTATTGCTAATCCACTCTTCATATGTGAAACTATAGTTAGGAAGATAACAGGCATGTGTTTGTAGCTAGGTGTTGTGTTTAGTGCTTTGCTCACGTTATCGTCTAATGTGTTTTGTAGGTTGTGTGTTTAGTGCCTAATTTGCTGATATTATTTGAAATAAAAAGAGTAGCCTCATAATAAATGTAAAAAATACCTAATGTTTTAAAAATTGATATATAACTAATTATAGTAAAAATACCTACTGTTCTAAAATTTTTTATCCCATAATCTAATATGCCATCTGCAACTTTAATAAAACTCCCATAATCAAATACTCATTACTTAGGCCACCCGTAGTGGGCGACCACCTTTCTGGGCGATTTTGGGGCGAGCCTGGCGACAACAACCCCCCCCCCCGGGGCGAAATGTGGGGCGATAAGGGGGGAGGGGGGAGGCAACCTTTTCTCGGGCAAAATGTGTTTGTTGGTAGTGTGTGTGTGTGTGTGTGTGTGTGTGTATTAGCCTACAACACGATTACACCCCAAAAACAAATTCCTACACATTACTGACTGGACGTCACGTGTCGTAATTCGCCCAATTTGTAGCTCATCCAATACACATAGCCACAGAGATATGGACCCTTCAGTGTTGGTTTCATAGTTTAGGTACACATAGGTTTTTGTTTCACACAGTAATAATCATAATTATTTGTAAAACATGAAAAACTAAACAAACCAGTTACCAAAATTGATTACCCTTTGCAATCTATCAATACACTAACACTTATTTGGAATTTGGGAAATCTTTATTGTAGGGTGATGGTATTGAAGTTATGGCTGACTTAACGGAACTAAAGCACTTTGAAAGTATAATCAAGGTGCAGGCATGCTAAATGGACATGGTAACGAATTATGTATGTGTTGCAACAAGAAGTTTAAAGTTTAAATAATGTACTGGAACATGACGTATCGCTAAAGATTGGGAAAAACGCAAACTTCACGCCCCTCGGTGGCTTCAGGTTTCAACTGATGAATCTCTAAAGAAACATCAAAAAGACCCAAAGCCAATCGCAATAAGTAACATTCACCATGTAAGGGTACATACATGACTAACTAACTACTATGTATTTCTTGCAATCATCACACTGTGATTACTTCGATTAGTAATGTTCTTAATGTTGATCAACGACAATTTCATGGTAACCTTTGGATGCCGTGTTCCCGCCGCAACACGGCGGGTCAAAATATCAGTTTCAATTATAAATACTACCCACCCGACCATAACTACTACCCAACCTATATTTCTCATTTCAATCTATAATATCCCTTTTTATTGAACAATCCTTTAACATTATCAGCCATGAGCAGTACCTCCAATTCCGATCGGAGCATTCCCTCATATTCTGATACCAATACCTATGCCACACACGAGATTAGTCCCTTAAACCGAGATTGTTATCCCCTTCACAACATTGCAGAATACCGCAAGAGTAGTAACTGAGACCCACTTACCAGTTTAAATGAGTTACGTATCTACCATGCCCAACTCACGTACAAGGATAGAGTGATACTACCATTTCAAACCGCGGATGTGATAAACACACATCTGAACGAGTTAAAGAGAACGTATTTCCAAAATAGCATGAAGAGAAGAAATAACAACCTTCTTTTATTTTGCCCTATTTGGTTCGTTAAGGATAGAGCTATATAATATCTCTGAAATTTTCTGGAGTGTCGAAGAAGATGACGAGCAACAAAAACAAGAAGAAAAAAAGAAGAAGATGTGATAATGATGATCAACCGCAACAATAAGAAGAAGATAATGATGATCAACCGCAACAAGACGAAGATGATGATGGTGATGATCAATCGCAAGAAGATGGTGATGAAGGAGAATATGATGATGAAAGAGATGATCATCAACATGAAGATGAACAAGAAGATGATGATGAATGAGAAAATGATAATGAAGGGGATAGTGACAATGATGGAGAAATTGATGACGGCGAAGTTAGCTATCATGATGGAAATGACAGTGACAATGGCAGTAGTGATGATGATGATCATCATGGTAGTGATGATGAAGATAGGAACAGTCATAGTACGTTGGCATGATATGTGATACAATCACATACCCACCAACCCAAGCTGTAATTTCATTTTAGAAGAAGAAAGTTGTTTCCGTTTGTGTTATCCCTTAACTATGTTTGCTATATGTTTGTAGTTTGTCACTTTTCGGTTATGTTTAAGTTTTTTATAATTATTATGAAATTAATGTACTTGTTGGGTGATAATTAATTAAATTGGTTTGATATATTAGTGAAAATTTTAGTCAAAATATTTCTAATTTGGCAAAGTTAGAATTGCATGATACTAAGCTTATGAGAGACACAAGCATGTCATGAAGAAGGTAGTATTGGACAAGGTACAACAGTTGCAGCTAATGGTACTATAACCGAACCCTCACTCTCAGGCCATGGAACAACAAAATTATTGGTGACCACAGTATTACAATTTTTATGAGAATATTTATGTGTCATCTATAAATTTGGTTATAAAACTAAAAAAAGAGTGATTACATCAAATTATTGGTGCGCCGCTACCTCTTTATATATATTAGGTGATAATGTTGTTTCGAATTGATATTATATATCAAACAAAAATATGTTACTTATTACATGAGCTAGGTTGAGTAAATTCATATTTAAACCAACATCAAATGATACCAACCGAAATGTTGTTTTTAAAATATAATAAACTAGCTTTTAGCCCGAGTGTTACACGGGTTTATTTAGATTTTTTTATATTATTCTGAATATATAATTTTTGCTTAGGATGTGTTTAGGTTTCTATGTAAACATAAACTTTGAGGTGTAAATTTTGTATCAAAATCAAATGTTACGTGAATCAATAAATTATGTTATGTTTATGGCTCGAGTAGGTTGAACTTTAAGCTTAATTAGTTTTTGGGCTTATAGTATTTTGTTAATATCTAACAATTACATATTATAAAATAATACTTTTAACATGTTTAATGCTTGTTGCTCTCTGGTCCGGTTTCAAAGATGTTTGAGGCAATCATGAAATAAAATCATTATAAGTGATTAATAAATAACTGGGTTGATATTCGATCATTCTCTTACTATTGAGGAATTTGGTGAAATTCCATTGTAGTATTTTGTATCTAAAACGATATTGTAATGCAATGTTTATTCTTTTCATGGGTTATGAATAAATAAATAATTATATAATAAGAATAAAATACTAATAATATTATTGAAATAACATGTCATATCTGCTCAAATCGTGTTGAGCTGCACTGTTTTCTGAATCATCTACCATCTTGTGGTTTAAAGTTCTAAACTACTATATATCTGTTGTCTTGATTGCCATGCCCCATATCCTACCCTATCGGTTAAGATTGGCCGTTAAACTACTTTGTACATTAAAAACACAACCTAAAACACCAACTGCGAAACACAAACACGCTACAATCAATATTTGAGGTCGTCACAACTCTGAGCGTGGTGGGTCCTGCGGGTTTGGTAGGTCGCGGCGCAGACGTCCTTATGGTGAAGTCTGCGGGTTCAACTGCGCAGACGTCCGTTTAAGGAGTCTTGCGTGTTCAACTGCGCAGACGTCTCCTTTTAAGGAAGTCCTGCGGGTCCTAACCACCTTTGCTGGGACCTACCTCTTCAAGTCCCCCCAGTCCAATGTTCTTCTCATGAATGTTTAATAAAGTGAGGTGAACTTTTGGACTTAAACTAGGGGTTTTTGAAAAGGGTTTAGTTTTATGGGTTTTCCGCGGGAAGTCTTACCCACGGGTTTCCCAATGTCACGCAGAATTTCCCAATGTTCTGCTTGATCTCTGGGATGATGCGGATAGGTCTGTAACCTCCCCGCAAGGCAGGAGCGTTTAGAACCTTTTGTGTAGATTCTCCATGAGGTCTTGGTGGTTTTGAACATAGTGATCAATCATGTTATAACCACCAATTCCATCCTGAAGTTTCAAACAATCTAGTTCTTGACGTTCCCGCTATGCGGGGATGTTAATCCCGTTTCTGCAAGCATGGCCCAGAAGATCCTTCTTGGTTTCAATTCCCATGGAGTGCTCGGTATGCGAAGGGTTTTGCCTTGACGCTGTACCCGCACTTCGTCTTATTAGTTACTTTACTCCCAAGGTATCCCTGGCGTTAAATCCCTGCAGGGCTAGGTGCGTGAAGGGTTTTGCCTTGACACTGTACCCGCGCCTGACTTATGGTTGCCGAGGTGTTCCTGGCGTTTAATCCCCTGCGGGCGCTAGGTATGTGAAGGGTTTTGCCTTAACACTGTACCCGCGCCCGACTTACAATTGGATGCCGAGGTATGACTTTTTACGGGTGTTAGGTATGTGAAGGGTTTTGCCTTAGCACTGTACCTCTGCCCGTTTTGTAGTTGGGTGGAATGCCAAGATATTCTCGGCTTCACTTCCCTGTGGGTGCTAGGTATGTGAAGGGTTTTGCCTTAACACTGTACCCGCACCCGGCTTCATAATTGGGTTTTTCCGGTTTCCGTTCCCTGCGGGTGCTAGGTATGTGAAGGGTTTTGCCTTAACACTGTACCCGCACCCGGCTTCATAATTGGGTTTTTCCGGTTTCCGTTCCCTGCGGGTGCTAGGTATGTGAAGGGTTTTGCCTTAACACTGTACCCGCAGCCGTCTTACGGTCAACTGGATAGCCAGGGTAAGGGGTTTTTCCCGCTTACTTTTCGAATCTTTGGGATTTGCGCATGCATATTTAAATTTATTCTAGCGCTTTTCCTCATATTCTAGATAGGTTAACCGTTCATCGCGTGGTTGTCAATAGATCTAGGTACCTTTCATGATTTATGCGGTTAAAACCTGCATTTTCATTCAGTAGGGTGACCGACATAACTATGACTGACCTGCGTGAAGGTTTTCTATTCTTTGGGTTAATGCGGGTTTTGCCGCTTTCCCTATGTAGCGAGTCTGCGTGAAGGTTTACCAATTGTTGGGTTTATGCGGGTTTGACCGCTTTCCCCATGCAACGACTTTTGCACTTATGTACGCGGTGAAGACCGACATATCCGTGTGAACAGTTTATATATGAATGCAAAACCATTAACGTCGATGTTTTAAGGAGAATCATTTCCATTAAAAGCGGCTCTTGGCCGGTACAAACTTGGAATTGATCTACATGTAACATTTGCGTAATTGAGCTCCGTTCCATGTTCGTGGGACGGGAGTGCCATCGAGCCTTTCAAGCCGGTATGCGCCCTTTCCCAGAACTTCTTTGATAATGTACGGCCCTTCCCAGACCGGTGCCAGTTTTCCTGGGCGTTCTTGGTTTGAAGCCTCGTTGTTACGCAATATGTAGTCTCCTACATTGAAGTTGCATAGCTTCACCCGCGTGTTGTAGTACTTTTGCATTTGTCGTTTGTAGTTCTCTTCACGCGCTGCAGCTAAGTCTCTGCGCTCCTCGGTCAGCATAAGGTCTAACCGTCTCTCCGCGTCGTTGTCCTCTGGTTTCATCATGACCCTTGGTGAAGGTAGACCAATTTCGACCGGGACCATGGCTTCGGTGCCATAAGTGAGGCTGAACGGTGTTTCTCCTGTACTTGTCTTTTTCATTGTTCTATGAGCCCACAGTACATGTGGAACTTCGTCCACCCAGCCAGATCTGTGTTCCAGCAACCTTCTCTTTATGCCATCAACGATGCTCCTATTTGCTCTTTCCACCTCACCATTACCCTGCGGGTGTGCCACTGAGGTAAAGGTATGGGTGATTTGAAGTTCTTATCCACTTGGTGAAGTAATCGATGGCCACCACTAGGAATTGAACGTTTCCTGCTGCTGTAGGGAATGGGCCTGTCACATCGATGGCCCACTTCTGAAATGGCCATGAAGAGGTGACTGGAACAAGATCATTCTTCGGGCGATGCGTGTTAGGTGCGTAGAGCTGACAAGATCTGCACCTTCTGATGTATGCCAGCGCATCCGTATGCATCCCCGGCCAAAAGTATCCCGCGTTGTTCAGTTTGGCTACAACTGCGCGTGGACCTGCATGTATCCCGCAGATGCCTTCGTGTACCTCCCTTAGGAGGTAGTTAGCATCTTGGTCGTCAACGCATCTTAGGAGGGGGCCGAGAAAGTTACGTCTGTAAAGTATGTCATCGATTAGTTGATAATTCAGTGCTTTACAGCGTAGTTTTCTCGCCTGTGCTTTTGACTCTGGCAGTATACCCGCCGCAAGGTAATTTATTATTGGTGTCATCCATGTTTCTGTGCCGGTTTGGATGACACATACCTCTTTGTGTGGGACTGATGGTGCGCCCAGGAGTTCGATGCGGATATCTTTTCCCAGATGGGTGAAAGCCAGTGACGCGAGCTTACTTAACGCGTCCGCAGACTTGTTTTCGCTACGCTTGACGTGTATGACTTTACAACTGTTAAAATCGCGCATGAGGGTTTTTGCTTGAGCGAGGTACAGGGCCATTGTGTCGTTCACTGCCGTGTACGTCCCGTTAATTTGATTGGCGACTAGCATGGAATCTACATGGGCTTCCAAGTTTTTCACTCCCATCTTACGCGCAATCCTTAACCCGGCCAAAAATGCTTCATATTCAGCTTCGTTGTTCGTGCTTGGGAAGTCTAACCGAATAGCATAAGTGTACTCTTGGCCTGTTGAGTTGGTCAGCTTTAACCCTGCGCCTGAGCCCTCGCTGCTGGACGCTCCATCAGTGTAAAGTCGCCAGACGTCGTCGATGTCTTGTGCTGGAGAGGGCTGAGCCTCGTCCTGGCACTCCTTCTCTTGCGATGCGGGGACCTCGGCGATAAAGTCTGCCAAGACCTGGCCTTTTATGGCTGGTCGTGGCTTGTATTTTATTGCATATTCCCCCAATTCTATTGCCCACTTGGCTAGGCGTCCCGACAGTTCGGGTTTGCCCAAAACGTTTGCAAGTTTATAGTTGGTGAGAATAGTAATTGGGTGACCTTGGAAATATCGTCTTAGCCTGCGTGAAGCCTGCACCAGCGCTAAGACTAATTTCTCCAGGGTAGAATACCGAGTTTCAGCGTCCGTTAGGAGGCGGCTAACATAGTAGATTGGCATCTGGATGCCTTTTCTCTCGACTAACAGGACGGCCCCGGTCGCTCTGTCTGTTGCGGAGAGGTATAGGATTAACTCCTCTCCCGCTTCCGGTGCTGTAAGCGTTGGAAGTTCGATCAAGCGTGACCGAATTTCCTGAAAAGCTGCTTCCGCTTCTGGTGTCCAGCGGAAGTGCGTTTTCTTTAAACAGTTTCTCAGGGTCGACACGAACGGGAACGCCCTTTCCGCATGATTTGCCAAGAAGCGGTTAAGCGCAACTAGGCGTCCGTTCAGTGTCTGAGCTTGCTTGATGGTAGTAGGTGATTCCATTTTGACAATGGCCTCGACCTTTTCAGGGTTCGCTCTGAAGCCATCTTTTGTAACGATGACTCCTAAGAACTTCCCTTCTTCCATCCCGAAAGAACATTTGCTCGGGTTAAGCTTCATGTTTATCCTCCTAAGAGTGTTGAATGTTTCTTCGATGTCTTTCAACATCGCTTCCGGGTCAAGACTTTTGATGACCAGATCATCCATGTATACTTCCAGGTTCCTTCCGATTTGGGCGTGAAACTCTTTGTCCATTAGGCGTTGATATGTGGACCCGGCATTCTTAAGTCCGAATGGCATCATTTGATAACAGAATGTGCCATCGGGCGTCCGAAATGCGGTCTTATCTTGATCGTCAACGGCCATGTGGATTTGATGGTATCCTTTATACGCATCAAGGAAGCATTTAAGGCGAAACTGTAACACCCCGACCAAAGGCGGATTATACATCGGGGCGCCACATATTGTTTCATTACTCGTGACACTATTGGGTGTCAATATTTAATAAATACATTCATTCGCGCACGCGCAAAGTAAAAATAAGTTAACATAAATCATCATAAATTATAAATCATAATATTCGAACAGCAATAACTTGTCTTGATACATTTTAATCTAGGTCCAAAATATAGAAAACTTCCTACGTGTCCACAAGCTCCAAAACAGCTACTGCAAACCTGAACATGTGTTAAAATAAACGTCAAACACTTGCGTGTTGGTGAGAAATCAAGTTTAATACAATACATAGATAACAATAAATCTGCGCGCAACATGTGTATGTCTGGGTTTCAACAAGGGTGTAATCAGATCGGGACCAACTCTAAGAGACAAGACTGCCAGTGCTCACAATTGAGCTCACAAACAAGACTAACTGTGCAAGTGTAACAAAAGAGAAAATCATAAACGATAGTTCTCCCGTGTTCATCTAATGGTACCATGAAAACTGCGGAATAGACCGACAAGACGGTTAATGATCCACACATACAAATAACAGCCAAGTCTACGTCCTCAACACATGGGATACTGCGCGACTAAAGTTCATAAACAAGTTTAAGACTCTAAGTTTGTATGAACACATGAACATCCCAAAACATTAAAAGCAAAAAAGGGATTAGGTACGAGATTACTCACTTGATAAACGATGCGGTGTAAGATAAAGCAAGAACCAACTTTAAACAAGCACAAGTTAACCTATAAATAAGATTATTGTTTTAATGGTTGGTTTTAAGTCTTGATTATAAGTTAGCATAATTAATAAGTAAATTATTATACATATATATTACCGGAAAAGCAGGGCAGAACAGGGAGGAAGACGGAGGCAGGAGAGGAGGGAGGCGGCTGAAGAACAACGGCAGAGAGCAAAAAGGGAGGAAGAGAATAAGTGTAGTGTGTGAAGTGTTAAGAAAATAGTACTATATATAGGCAAACCCTAGGGGACACAAACCCTAGAAAAGATCTCCAAAAGTAAAAGAAAAGATATCAACAGTAAAAAGTTCTGAAAAGTAAAGATATCAAAAGATATGGTAGCAGGGAAAAAGAGAGGCTGACAGGATTCAGAAAAAGGCATGGGAGAGGACAGATAAAGTTACTGGTTAAAGCATGGAAAAAGCAGATCTCAAAAGATAATGTCAGTCACTTTTTCTACCAACCAATGGGGTTGGTACGCATGCTGCGCCGAAAGTAACTATTCAGACATTAGATAGGTTAGGTCAACAGCTCAGAAGAAAAGACATTTACAAAAGCAAACGGCTAGAATAAACAGAAGATACAAGGGTTAAGCGCGGGAAGGCTGAGTGCGCGAGCGCGAAGGCTGGCACAACAATCCTTAGCGCACTGCGGGAAGAATCACAAATCCTTAGCGTGCTGCGTGAAGAACTAGAATTCTAAGCGCATCGCGGGAAGAACATACATTCTTAGCGCATTGCGGGAAGAACATGCATTCTTAGCGCATTGCGGGAAGAACATGCATTCTTAGCGCGCTGCGAGAAGAGTTCTCTTCACGCATCGCAGGAACAAGATGTCTTCACGCAGGCTTCCATGAAAGGAGTCTGGCGCGTGGAGCTGCAGACATCCTTAGGCGGGAAGAACCAAAGGACAAGCAAAGAGTTAGAAGAGGGAAACAAGGCGGAAAGAGAGAAGGAAGAGGGAGGGAAGGAAAATATATATTATTATTAAAAGTAAAATATAAGTATAAATAAATATTAAATCATAAAAGAAAGAGATCGGGTAAGAGAAACGGGTACCTGGGTCGGGTCGGATCGGGCAGATGTCACAGTCTCCCCTACTTTAAGAAATTTCGTCCCGAAATTTATCTCGAAGTAGGTTGCGCAGAGAACAGGTGCGGGTACTTGATCTTCATTTGATCTCCCCTTTCCCATGTAAACTCGGCTCCGCGCTTGGACTCCCAGCGAACTTTAACAATAGGGATACGACTGCGCTTGGTTTGCTTAACCTCGCGATCCATAATCTCAACAGGCTTCTCAACGAAATGCATAGATTCATCAATTTGAACTTCATCAAGTGGAATGTGAAGGTTCTCGTCAGCTAAACACTTCTTGAGATTGGATACATGGAACGTTGGATGCACATTACTGAGCGCGGGCGGCAGGTCAAGTCTGTAGGCAACTTTTCCCACACGCGCGAGAATCTTGAATGGACCAACATAACGAGGAGCAAGCTTACCTTTCTTCCCAAAGCGGACAACACCTTTCCAAGGCGACACTTTGAGGAGAACAAGATCACCAACTTGAAATTCGAGAGGCTTTCGCCTACGATCTGCGTAACTCTTCTGTCGGCTTCTGGCAGTCAGCAGATGATCACGGATCTTGGCGATTTTATCGGTTGTCTCTTGAACAAGTTCGGGTCCTGTGATTTGAGTTTCACCCACTTCGCTCCAACAAATCGGGGAGCGGCACTTACGACCGTAAAGTGCTTCAAATGGGGCCATACCAATACTGGAATGATAGCTGTTATTATAAGAGAACTCGATCAAAGGCAGGTGCGAATCCCAATTACCTCCAAAATCAAGAACACAAGATCGGAGCATATCCTCAAGAGTTTGAATAGTTCGCTCAGACTGACCGTCAGTCTGAGGATGATATGCCGTACTCATGTCCAAGCGAGTTCCTAGCGCAGATTGGAGAGATTTCCAAAAGCGAGATATAAAACGTCCATCACGATCGGATATGATGCTCAAAGGAGTACCATGGCGGCAGACAATTTCCTTGACATAAAGCTGCGCGAGATGCTCAACACGGTAGTTTTCACGAATGGGCAGAAAGTGAGCAGACTTAGTCAATCGATCCACTATCACCCAAATGCTATCATGTTTGCTTGCTGTCAAAGGTAACTTGGTAATAAAGTCCATTGCTACACATTCCCATTTCCACGTAGGAATTTCTGGTTGTTCGAGCAAACCAGATGGGCGTTGGTGTTCAGCTTTTACTTTAGAACAAGTCAGGCATTTAGCTACGAA
Source organism: Bidens hawaiensis (assembly GCF_021521415.1). NCBI lineage: Eukaryota > Viridiplantae > Streptophyta > Magnoliopsida > Asterales > Asteraceae > Bidens > Bidens hawaiensis. The sequence continues at coordinate 826,043 of NW_027491565.1, read as the reverse complement.
CACAGCAATATCCTTTTTCATACCGGGCCACCAATAAGTTATGCGCAAATCCTTGTACATCTTATCAGCGCCAGGATGAATAGAATACCGAGATTTGTGCGCTTCACTCAGGATATCAGCGCGAAGATTCTCATCAAAGGGAATCCAGATGCGATTAAGATAGCAGAGAATTCCACTCAGATTAGGGACAAAGAGTGCTTCCGCGCCACACGCTAACTCGGCGCGAAGGTTACCATTACTGATGGATGCGCGCTGCGCGTCAAGAATACGCGATTCAAGGTTGCTTTGAATCGGCGCGAAGTGAAGCTGGGTGCGCGGCAAGATACAGTTAAGCTGGCAGGGTTTTCGGCTGAGCGCATCGGCTACCACATTAGCCTTACCAGGATGATACCGGATCTCACAATCGTAATCGCTGATGAGTTCGTTCCATCGGCGTTGTCTCATGTTAAGTTCCTTCTGATCAAAGATATGCTGAAGGCTTTTATGGTCAGTGTAGAGGATACACTTAGTACCATAAAGGTAGTGTCTCCAGATCTTCAAGGCAAAAACAACTGCACCAAGTTCGAGGTCGTGAGTTGTATAATTCTTTTCATGAACCTTAAGTTGCCTTGATGCGTAAGCGATAACCTTGCCTCGTTGCATAAGAACACAACCGAGACCTTGGTTGGATGCATCGCAATACACGACAAAATCATCATTACCCTCAGGTAGCGCAAGAACAGGAGCTTCACACAACAAACGCTTGAGCGTTAGAAAGGCTTCTTCTTGCTTCGAGCCCCAAATATATGGTTTACCTTTGTGCGTTAGAGCTGTTAAAGGCAAAGCGATCTTTGAGAAGTTCGAAATGAAGCGCCGGTAATAACCAGCTAAGCCCAGAAAGGAACGGATCTCGGAAGGAGAGGATGGCGTAATCCAGTTCTTGATTGCTTCAATCTTGGATGGGTCGACATGAATACCCATCTTGTTTACAACGTGACCAAGAAACTGTACTTCATCAGACCAGAATTCACACTTGGAAAGCTTAGCATAGAGTTGCTCAGCTCTAAGCTTTTGCAACACCAACCGAAGATGTTGCTCGTGCTCGGCCTTGGTCTTAGAATACACCAGAACATCATCGATAAACACAATCACGAATTTATCCAAGAAAGGCCTACACACCCGATTCATTAGATCCATGAAAACGGCGGGTGCATTGGTTAAACCGAAGGACATGACCAAGAATTCAAAATGGCCATAACGAGTTCGAAAAGCAGTCTTCGGAACATCTTCATCGCGGATGCGCAACTGGTGATAGCCAGAGCGGAGATCAATCTTCGAGAAACAAGAGGCACCTTGGAGTTGATCAAAGAGGTCGTCAATACGCGGTAAGGGATACCGGTTTTTAATGGTGAGTTTGTTCAACTCGCGGTAATCAATACACATGCGAAACGATCCATCTTTCTTTTTAACGAACAACACCGAAGCACCCCAGGGCGAAGAGCTAGGGCGAATGAATCCTTTAGCAGTCAACTCTTGAAGTTGGCTTGCCAATTCTTGCATCTCAGCGGGCGCAAGACGGTAAGGAGATTTAGCCACGGGGGAAGCACCAGGGACAAGATCAATACGGAACTCGACTTCACGAGCGGGAGGGATACCAGGAAGATCATCAGGAAAAACTTCAGGGAAATCACGCACAACAGGGATATCGCGAAGCTTCTTCTCTTCAGCAGGTTTAACCACATGGGCTAGAAATGCAACACACTTCTTCCGCATGAGTCTTCGGGCTTCGGCGCAAGACATAAGCTTAAGACCGCGGGAGGGTTTCTCGCCGTAGATGTGAAGATCACCATTTTCTCGAGGAATGCGAATCAACTTCTTGGCGCAAATAACTTCGGCGCGATTCTTTGAGAGCCAGTCCATACCAATAATAACATCAAAGCTTCCAAGAGGCATGGGGATGAGGTCAATCAGAAAATCATTTTCGTTAAGGTTAAGCGTACAATCCTTGATCACAGAGTTTATTAAAACAGTTTCACCGCTAGCCAATTCAACTGAAAAATCTTCTTTTAAATCGTTGCGCGGTCGCGCAAGCTTCTGCTCGAAGGCGCGAGAGATAAAACTTCGATCGGCGCCAGTATCAAAAAGTACAGAAGCATAAAATCCGTTAAGTAAAAATGTACCATTAACTACGTCATTATTCGCTTGCGCTTGGTGCGCGGTTATGTTAAAAGCTCGTCCACGCGTTACTTGGTTTGAAATCTGGTTCACCGGATTCGCTTGTGTGATTTGCACTTGCAGTCTCGGGCACGCGTTCCGGAAATGACTGGGATCACCGCAGTTAAAGCACGATCTGGGTCGTGGGTTTTGGTAGGTTGGTTGTGGGTTCTGCGGGTAGACTGGTGGTGTTGGCGCAATTGGATTGGCGAGAAGGACTCTACAGTTTTCTGCAGTGTGACCAGTACGGCCACATCGGTTACAAAGTCGACACGGGGTTTGGGTTGGGTGGTGAAATCTACAGGTTGGGCAAAAGGGGTGGTTTCCTGTGTAAGGTTTCTTAGTTGGCGGGGCAGGGAGTGCGGGATTGGTTAAGGCATAGTTATGGACTACAGGAGGTGTTGGGTAGGCTGACAGTGGGTTAGGCGCGTAAACTGGGGGTTGGTATGCGGGTTGCTGGACAATGGGCGGGTTGGTAAGCGCATAGGCTTTGCGCCTGCGCTTAAGGTTGTTACGGTTTGAGGGTTCTGGTTTGGTTTCTGTTGGTTCAGGGACAGTCTTGGTGAGTGTGGTCTTTTCTGTTCCCCGCAGGAACAGGGTTCCTGCTCTGACATGGTTGTCGCTGAGCACAGCGGCCAACTCGATGGCGTCAGAGAGGGTAACTGGGTTTCTGGCCCATACAGAATCTTGAATTTCCATGGGGAGACCCCCAAGAAATTTCTCTATGGCTCGGCGGGAAGGGGTAACAAGGTGAGGGACAAGCAGGCTTAGTTCATGGAAGCGCGTCGCGTACTCGCGCGCTTCTCCGCTGTATTGCTTCAAGTTCCAGAATTCTTCCTCCAGGCGCTTAACTTCGTTGGGAGGGCAGAATTCTCGCGTAAGAATTTCCTTGAATTCCTCCCATGTCATGCTAGAAGCAGCCTCTGCGCCACGCGCATGAGCTACTCCATTCCACCATGTAAGCGCTCTGGATTCCAGGACACTGGAAGCATATAGGGTTCGTCTGTCTGAGGGGCATTGGGTATGGAGGAAAGTGTTTTCAATCTTTTCGAGCCATTGGAGCATCACGGTGGCTCCTTCAAGACCTGTGAACTTTGGAGGGTTACCCGCGTTAAAGGACTTAATGTTGTAACTGGAGGTATTGTTTTGGCTCAAGGCTTGGGCTATCACGGCGGCCATTTCCTGGGAACGTTGCTGTCTACGCATGCGCGAGGCTTCTCTTCTCTGAAATCGGCGAGATAGCGGAGGCATTCTATAAAAGTTTTAATTTTAGTTAATATCTTGGTTTTATCGCAAAGTATAACTTTATAAAGCTTGGTTTCGCAGAGTTAGATACTATCAAAAGTTAAAGTAAAATAAATGACCCTAAATGCAGACTTACTAAAGGTAACAAATTCGAATCAAGAATCGACAATTCATGTATCACCATGACTTTCCGAATTCCCAATTTAAAATATACGAGCAAACGAGTATTGGAGATTGACGATTCATGTATCACCATGACTTTTCAATCTTCAATATAAAATACACAAGAAAATGAGTATTGGAGGTTGACAATTCATGTATCACCATGACTTTTCAAGTCTCCAACCTCAGAACATAATCGTAAATGGAAATTGAAAATCAACTATTCATGTATCACCATGACTTTTCGGATTTTCAAACCCAACAAACGAATATGTAAGAAAAATCAATAAAAATCGAAATTCACAAAAATCGAAATATCGCGGAATAAAACATAAAATCATATACTGCGCAAGCGCGAGCATATTCATAAATAACGAGTAATTAACAATAAGCGCGCAAACATGAGATTTCTCTCATGCGCGAGAAGGGACTCTTAGGTATTCTAGGCCGTTACGTCTAACCACCTATCCTAAAGTCAACCTGGCTCTGATACCAATCTGTAACACCCCGACCAAAGGCGGATTATACATCGGGGCGCCACATATTGTTTCATTACTCGTGACACTATTGGGTGTCAATATTTAATAAATACATTCATTCGCGCACGCGCAAAGTAAAAATAAGATAACATAAATCATCATAAATTATAAATCATAATATTTGAACAGCAATAACTTGTCTTGATACATTTTAATCTAGGTCCAAAATATAGAAAACTTCCTACGTGTCCACAAGCTCCAAAACAGCTACTGCAAACCTGAACATGTGTTAAAATAAACGTCAAACACTTGCGTGTTGGTGAGAAATCAAGTTTAATACAATACATAGATAACAATAAATCTGCGCGCAACATGTGTATGTCTGGGTTTCAACAAGGGTGTAATCAGATCGGGACCAACTCTAAGAGACAAGACTGCCAGTGCTCACAATTGAGCTCACAAACAAGACTAACTGTGCAAGTGTAACAAAAGAGAAAATCATAAACGATAGTTCTCCCGTGTTCATCTAATGGTACCATGAAAACTGCGGAATAGACCGACAAGACGGTTAATGATCCACACATACAAATAACAGCCAAGTCTACGTCCTCAACACATGGGATACTGCGCGACTAAAGTTCATAAACAAGTTTAAGACTCTAAGTTTGTATGAACACATGAACATCCCAAAACATTAAAAGCAAAAAGGGATTAGGTACGAGATTACTCACTTGATAAACGATGCGGTGTAAGATAAAGCAAGAACCAACTTTAAACAAGCACAAGTTAACCTATAAATAAGATTATTGTTTTAATGGTTGGTTTTAAGTCTTGATTATAAGTTAGCATAATTAATAAGTAAATTATTATACATATATATTACCGGAAAAGCAGGGCAGAACAGGGAGGAAGACGGAGGCAGGAGAGGAGGGAGGCGGCTGAAGAACAACGGCAGAGAGCAAAAAGGGAGGAAGAGAATAAGTGTAGTGTGTGAAGTGTTAAGAAAATAGTACTATATATAGGCAAACCCTAGGGGACACAAACCCTAGAAAAGATCTCCAAAAGTAAAAGAAAAGATATCAACAGTAAAAAGTTCTGAAAAGTAAAGATATCAAAAGATATGGTAGCAGGGAAAAAGAGAGGCTGACAGGATTCAGAAAAAGGCATGGGAGAGGACAGATAAAGTTACTGGTTAAAGCATGGCAAAAGCAGATCTCAAAAGATAATGTCAGTCACTTTTTCTACCAACCAATGGGGTTGGTACGCATGCTGCGCCGAAAGTAACTATTCAGACATTAGATAGGTTAGGTCAACAGCTCAGAAGAAAAGACATTTACAAAAGCAAACGGCTAGAATAAACAGAAGATACAAGGGTTAAGCGCGGGAAGGCTGAGTGCGCGAGCGCGAAGGCTGGCACAACAATCCTTAGCGCACTGCGGGAAGAATCACAAATCCTTAGCGTGCTGCGTGAAGAACTAGAATTCTAAGCGCATCGCGGGAAGAACATACATTCTTAGCGCATTGCGGGAAGAACATGCATTCTTAGCGCATTGCGGGAAGAACATGCATTCTTAGCGCGCTGCGAGAAGAGTTCTCTTCACGCATCGCAGGAACAAGATGTCTTCACGCAGGCTTCCATGAAAGGAGTCTGGCGCGTGGAGCTGCAAACATCCTTAGGCGGGAAGAACCAAAGGACAAGCAAAGAGTTAGAAGAGGGAAACAAGGCGGAAAGAGAGAAGGAAGAGGGAGGGAAGGAAAATATATATTATTATTAAAAGTAAAATATAAGTATAAATAAATATTAAATCATAAAAGAAAGAGATCGGGTAAGAGAAACGGGTACCTGGGTCGGGTCGGATCGGGCAGATGTCACAGAAACGGTGCTAACGAATCTACCTTGAGATCAATTTCGGGTAACGGGTAACAATCTTTGGGGTATGCTTTATTCAGATCTTTGAAATCTATACACATGCGCCATTGTTTGTTAGCCTTCGGTACCATAACGGGATTTGCAACCCAAGTTTGATATCTGCTAACGCGTACGATGCCTGCGTCAAGGAGTTCCTTGACTTGGGTTCTACACGCGTTAGCTTGCTCTGCCCCCATTACTCTACGCTTTTGTATGACCGGCGTAAAAGCCGGGTCACATTTGAGCTTATGCTCCGCTTTATCTCGAGGTACACCAGTCATATCTGCTGGTTTCCATGCGAAGATATCAGCGTTCTTCTGTAGCAAGCGCTTGAGTAAGGTGCGTGCGGGGTCAGTGATTGTTGGGCCAATGGTGACCGCCTGATCGGGGTATTTGCCATTGAAAGCCCATTCTTCTGGTTCGGTGAATGTGCGTTTGGCCATTTTTGGTTTGGGGTTGGAAGAAACAGATGCGATACATACCTGGGGAACGCCGGTGATCATTGCTACACCTGCCGCTGTAGGCCATCCCATCATGCCATGGACCGAAGATACAACGGCATTGAACCTTGCCATCCCATCTCTTCCGAAGAGGGTGTCATATGTGTGATGTGGTTTTCTCAGGACAACGAAATCCACATCTTCTGTGCGTGAGCGGTTCCCATCCGTAAGAGTGACGGGGAAAGATAAGATACCCAGGGGGGTGTTCGTGCTGCCATCGAATCCTTCCATCGAGGCGTAGACCGTTTCTAACCGCCCCTTGTCTTCCTCATCTAGCTTGTCAAATAACTGTCTGTACATAACCGTTGATGAAGCGCCGTTGTCAACGAGAGTGCGGGAAGTGATGTAATGCCCCAGCTGGGTTTTGATGATGATGGGGCCCTCTTTGCTGGGTCCTCCTGGCACTCGTGGGAAACGTACCTCGGCCTCTTTCCATGCACACGGTTCTGTCGCTCGTCTCTTCCTACCCATGATGTTACCCTGGACCATGTGGATACTGATGTCAACTGGCTTTCGCCCGTTGTTCCTGTATCGGTTGTCATTCTTCCCTCCGTCCTTGATTGATGCCACCAGGTGTCGGAGTCTGCCATTCTTGACAAATGTTTCGATAACATCTTTCAAGGAGGAACACGTTTCAGTATTGTGGCCTTTTATGCCGTGGAAGTCACAATACTTGCTTTGATCTGCATCCGGATACTGTCGAATCTTCGGAGCTCTTGGCCATGGGAGCTTCTCCGTGGTGAATACCTCCGTGACACTTTTAGTGAGCGGCGTCCACCTGGGGTGCTGATCCAACAGCTGTGTATTACCTCTTTCGCCTGCGAAGGAGCGAGAGCTAGATGAGGTGTCAAAGTTTACCCTTGACTGCCACATGTGTAGCTTCCTCCTTTTGTTCCGCTGGGCGGTTTGGACATTTTCTCTAGTTCTTTGCATATAGAAGTCTGTAGTCTTGGGCAGATCTCTACCCAGTTGCTTCTCTGTTTCGGCGAAGCGCTTGGCTGCCGTCATGATGGCATCCCATGTGGATGGCATGCCATCTTTACCCGTCAACGTGCGGATAAGCTCTGGGTAATCCGCGCCTTGAATGAAAGCTGCGCGAACAAGGTCTTCGCTTATAACACCCAGACTCAGCTTCTTTGAGTTAAAGCGAGTAATAAAATCTAGCAAAGGCTCGTTTTTATCTCTAACGCAGTTGAGTATTGTCCATTGTTCTTCAGTATATTTCCTCTGTTGACTGAAGTGTTGGCTGAACTTGTGTTGAAAGTCCGCCCAATCAAAGATGTGGTGGACCGGTAGACGGTCAAACCACGCTCTTGCTGCTCCAACCAGTGTCATCTGGAACATGTAACACCACGTGGGCTCCGTCCAGTTACTGACGGTTGCCCCCGCTATGAATCTGTTCAGATGATCATCCGGGTCGGATATGCCGTCGTAGGTGCCAATGTTGGGCATCTGTTTGGCGCCTTTTGGGGCGATTGCTTCCGCAATGTCCCTTGCAAACTTGGAAGTTCCTGCGTTTGCGACCGTAGGTCTAAAGGTTTTGGAAAAGTCACGAGACTTTGCCTCCGCGTTCCTTTGTTCGAAAGGCTCTCCGAAATTTCTTGTTTGGAAGTCTGTTCTCTTACGCTTCCCTTTCACCCTAAGGCGAGGGTTTGCGTCGGAATCAGATTCCTCCCAATCTTCATCCGAGGATTCGCCTTCACTGCTCATGTTGAGCTGGTGTGTGCCTCCGAATTCGTAAGCCTGTTGGACGGAACGTAGGCGTTCGTCCAGCTCGGCTTGGAACTTTTTCTGACGTGCCTCCGCCCACGCCTTAACTTCATCAAGAGTTTGGTAGGGGAGTCTTGTTCGTTGTTTCTCTATCTGGGTATCAGTGAATCCCGGTGAACGATTATTTACTCCACTTGCCCCGGCTTGGGTAGCCGGGGTAGTGTTCGTAAAGTTTGTGTACTCGGTATCTCCTCCAGTAGCTGGGGTTGTGATAACCGGAGTCTCTTGGTTACTCGGTTTTGGGACCGGAGTATCCTTAACCATCTTTCCAGAAGTTTTGAAAAAACTGGAGAAAAATAAAGTTCTAGCTTTATGCACGGATGGCGCCAATGAAGAAACACCAGTCGAACCCCGACAGATTACGAGTAACCTGAGGGTTAGATAGACGTTTCCCACGAGGGGTTAATTCCGGCAAGATGGTTCTTCCGATAACCTGCAAAACAGACACCGTGAGCTCGTCACTATGAAAGGGGGGGGGGGGGGTTCCTCCTTGTGACCACCCTCCGGCGTGAGAATCAGTCTATATTACTCTTTGAATATAAAAGTATATTATTAATACTAGAGCAGTTATCAGGTAAATTATACAAGATATTAGATGATGAAATGATATTACCATTTGATGTCTTTTATAGCCGAAGGTGGGTTTCCAAGGAGGTTTAGCAGGCCTACTACTCTGCCAACTGTGGCCTACGCACGTGCTCTGCTGGTAATTGGTGGATAGGCAGCGGCTGACAGTGACCAGGCGTGCTGTTCACTTTTCCTTTTCCACCAACTACAGGCTAGGCACGTGGTATGGCAGGAGTTGGTGAGCAGGCGGCGGCTATTGGTCACAGTGCTGTGGCGTGTTGTCTGCCATGCTGCTGTCAGTGAGCTGTCGTATCGTTGGTCAGATCTTTTGTCCATACCTCGTCAGGTATCACACAAAAGATCCTCCATTATTATACGGACTGGCTCATTTAGGCGGGAGTTTTCCCCCTCCCGCCTTTATACGGGAATGTTCCCGGCTTTGCTCATTCCTTCTTCAGGTGACTACTGAATTATTACGAGTCTGAGCCTTATGCGTGTAGCCATGCTGCGCGGGTGGCCAGTCCCTAATGGCGGGTATCCGCACCTGCGGGAACAGGGGATACTTGGAAACCATAGGGAGGCATTTCCTGCGGGACCAGCTTGCGTACCGCATGTGAGGTCGTCACAACTCTGAGCGTGGTGGGTCCTGCGGGTTTGGTAGGTCGCGGCGCAGACGTCCTTATGGTGAAGTCTGCGGGTTCAACTGCGCAGACGTCCGTTTAAGGAGTCTTGCGTGTTCAACTGCGCAGACGTCTCCTTTTAAGGAAGTCCTGCGGGTCCTAACCACCTTTGCTGGGACCTACCTCTTCAGCAATGTTTATTCTTTTCATGGGTTATGAATAAATAAATAATTATATAATAAGAATAAAATACTAATAATATTATTGAAATAACATGTCATATCTGCTCAAATCGTGTTGAGCTGCACTGTTTTCTGAATCATCTACCATCTTGTGGTTTAAAGTTCTAAACTACTATATATCTGTTGTCTTGATTGCCATGCCCCATATCCTACCCTATCGGTTAAGATTGGCCGTTAAACTACTTTGTACATTAAAAACACAACCTAAAACACCAACTGCGAAACACAAACACGCTACAATCAATATTTGTAGTTTCTAAAACACCAATCGCGAAACAAAAACACGCATGTTCTGAAATCGGTTTCGTCCATGCAGTAAAAACTACTGTCATCTTCAACGTCCACATTAGCCAGTTCCAAAGACTATTAACTCAAATTAACACAAACCGTTGCGCTGATTAGATTCGTATACCTCGTTGATAGAAACGCTTAGATATAATTTTTTATATATTTATTAACTTTTATGAAAGGACTTACCAGATGAGCAAGATCTTTAATAACCGTGCCCTCATAATTGCACAATAAACCATGGCTCGGGCACACGAATCTCTTCTCAACTATGTTCTATGGCACAATACACCCTATATGGCATATTTGTGTCAGTTCCAACCATAAGGCTATCTGTAGTGGTGACAATTGAGGGGCGATGAGGGTGAAAAAAAGGTGGAACACCGCCCCCAGGCGATATTGGGGCGATTTTTTTAGGGGGGGAGGGCTAGTTTTTGTCGTCGGATTTATTTGTTGGTTTATTATTATTATAATAATATGTGTGTGATATATATATATATATATATTGTGCTACAACACCATTACACCCCCTAAAATAAAAAATAACTTTTTGTTAACTGGACGTCACATGGCGTAAATCATTCCATTTTGTAGCCCCACTACATATAGCCTAAGTTAGGTAGGATTTCCTATAAGTTTCACGCACAAAATCACATACAAATGAAACATATATCAGCCTTTGTTGAGGTGGCAATTACATACGATTGGTTCACCCTCCTTAATGGAAACACATTAATTTTAAGAAAACCTACCAAACCAAACATTTTTGTACAACAAAAAAAAAATAAAAAAAATTAGACCCAAATAATTTATCGACCATGTAACTTACATCTTTATACGTTTATTGATCACAAATTATATGAAACACTAAATAATATGCCTTTTGTGTGTCAACTACATTACTTTTTTGCAACAACATTATTAAAACAAAATCATTTTTTATGTAACAAAATTGGAGTAAAATATACATTCCCAGGCCACGACACCTATATACCATTACCTTGATAAATAAAGTGACTTTTAACCCGGTCGGCCCATTTGATCCGTTCAAGTTTATTTTTTGTTTCATAGCCATGACGGGTCAAATGAATAATTAATTGATTGAATATTGAATAGATATAACCAATGTTTTAAAAACCAGTATTTTACTTGTATCGGATTGTGCTAAAATATGGTACAACCAGTTGAACCGGGTTATACGGGAAAGTTCAACCGTTTGAATAGTTTACCTTATAATTTTTTATAAATGTAACTTTAATCCAAAAACAACCCAAAACTAAATGATTCCTATAGCAAAAAATAATCCAAAAGTTAATTCGTATTAAAAAAATAATGCAAAACCACTCAATTTACAAAAAATAGTCATAAAGTTTACACGTTTGAATGTTAATTGTTGGGTTAAAAGTAATTTTGAAAAATATACGGGCCGAAAATATCAAAAAATTCTAGGGCTTAAAACCGGTTTGCCGGTAAAAACCGGTATTTTAGACAAAAACCGTCGGTATGATGTTTTAGCAAACCGATCAAAAATACCGGACTCAAAATACTGGCCTACTATGCGAAATCCGGTTTAACCGGTGCAACCGGCCGATTTGAACCGGTTTTTAAAACACTGGATATAACACATGCAGAGAAAAAAATAAATAAATAAATAAACGCTCCATCTTTTAACAAAACTAACAAATATTTTGTTCACTAAAATTATAACTTTTGTATAAAAGTGTGGTTAAAGTATCATGTTGACTTATTTACCCTTATGGTCCATGAAAATCACAATATTTTTTTATCAAAATCTGGTTAAAGTACCATGTTGACTTATTTACAGGATCATGTTGACTTGTATCAACAACATAAATCATAAATTGATGATATATAAGGGGCAGACACATAATTCAAATCCAAAAATAAAATTTTTTTCAAGTTGAAACAATAATCCTGAATTCTACATATTAAAGATCACCCAGTTTCACTACCATTCCATCAATAATAATATCAGGACTCAAACTATGATGTCATTTGATTATATTTCTCTATCTGATTTAGAGGATCCTCTTCCCTTTGCATCTGATTTAATTTTCCAATTATGGGATGATCTCGGTCCGGTCACAATGCCATCGTAGTATTTGGAATCAAGCTTTTTGTTATTCCAATATTTCACAAATTTTGTAAAGAGTTTACGTGCAGACTCCGAAGACAGATCAGAGAAGGAAGTGTCTCTCTCTTCTTTTAGCCAAGTAGCAAATTCATTGTTCTTTAAGAAATAATCGGCATCCGAAAGCTCCTTAAAATTAGATATCTGAACAAACAGACAAAATGATATATTTTCCCCATTACTTATAAAAAGTCAAATCAATAAAACTAAATATTAATAGAATAGAAAAAAAACATGTCAAATGGGTCAAATTCAAAATCGAAAGTAGTTCAAAATTTGTAACAATTATACCTAACACAATTATTTATGAAAAAAAATATTTCAGACCTGGTTAGGTTAGACATGTACCAAAAATACTACCTGTTTGAACCGTTGCCCGACCCATATAGAAATTACCCGTTCTTGTGATGATAAACAGAATCTTGAAATCAAAACTTTGAACAAGACTAACCTCACGACGGTCACGCTTATGGCGTTTATGTCTGTGCTTGTGCTTTTCCTCTGGCTTCCCTTCTGAATTTAAAATATTACGTTTAAGAAACACTAATCAGCTAGTAATTTTGAGCTATGGAACTTGGTTTTCAAAAAAGCACGGGGCGTTAGGTCTCAAAAGCCAGAGCGTAATATGTATTTATATATGAGCCTCCTACATAAGCTAAGTTTGATTGCCCAGATGTGCATGAGTCGCTGCCTCGAGGCCCTGTGGTGTTTCCAAATCGCCTCACGCCTCATACGCACTTTTTCAAGCCAAGTTATCGAGTTCATATATATATATATATACACACAAAAACTTAAGGCATTCATGTAATGGACATAAAAAACAGTAAAAAATGGGTGGTTGTTTCTCATGAAATGGGTCAGAGTTGGTTGACTAAGACAACCCTTTTTTAACGAAACAAATCAGAATGGGTTGGTACTAGTATTTGTCAAATGGGTCAATATGTGGCGTAACTGCTGCAGGGAGACGCGTAACAAGCATTAAACGCATAACCAACGCTGGTTACTCGTGCAAAACACTAAGTTAAGCACATACCCAGGGCCGGTTTTGGGCCTGTGCAGCCGCACAAGGCCCATAACTGGCAGGGGCCCATCAGATTTTAGATAACAGCTTAGCCCAGTCCAACAGTTTATAAACAAACCCACATAAAACTTTTATTATAGGCCTGGCCCAAAATATTGTAAACCCAAAACACATCCTGATCTGGTGTTGGCGGCCGAACAAACACCAACATCATCATCATCATCATCGTACTCAGTATATCCCACCAATAGCAATGCTATGGTAAGGTCTGAGGAGGGTAAGATGTAGACAGCCTTACCTCTATCCCATAGGGATAGAGAGGCTGCTTCCGGTGAGACCCCCGGCTCGATAGTAGTTTTGCATCAAGCCTTGGACATAAGGCACATAGCACTCAATCATCAGGGACACCGGCTGATTGGTGCATGTGCCCTTGTCTTTCGGCTATCAACGCCACCACATGATGCCTGATTAACCTTCCGCCACCTTTAACGTTATTTTCACGAGATTGGTAAAATAACGTCAAAATTAGTGCAATTTTACTTTTGCCCACCCGAGGGTTCACACATATATACTTTATATGCGCGCACCAACAGTTTCCAAAAAATAAAAAAGTTGGCGTTGTTTCCATAAATCATCAAGTTATTTATATTTTAATCAATCTTTTCAAAACTCAACAATGCATGGCTTTTGATTTTATGTATTAGTGATCATTCGCTTATGTATTTGGGTCATAATAACAAATTCCTTTGAGTTATTACGTTTGAATTTTAGCTTAATGTCGCGAGACGTGATATGCTCGCATAGCGCATCATGCACCATAATTTGTTTTTAGTAAAAGCATCGGAGCGCATCACACAATTTAAAACCAAAAACTGGGGCCCACTTATTTTCTCGCACAGGGTCTATGAAAATGCATACGCATTCTCGGGGATGGCCCTGCACATACCCAGGGCCGGCCCGTATGTAGAAGAAGCCCAAGCTAAGGCTTTGGGCCTCCAAGTTTTTGAGGCCTCAATTTTTAAAATATCTATCTTTATTATTAATATATAAATATAATTTAAATATAAAACTAAGTTTGGCTGCTCTAGTTCACTGGTAAAGTTCCATGCTTGTGTTGTGGGGGACCTACTATCGAATCCCATCTTCACTATAAAAAGTTTCTTTTTCTTTTATATTTTTTTATCTTACCATGAGGGGTAGAAAACTAGAAATAGTAAGTGCCTGTAATCCAAAATTAAAGAGATCCAATATTTTCTTGTGTTCTAATTGCAATTGTTTTTTCTTTCTTTCAAAATAAAGGATTATAAAGCATTTCAAGTCATTTTTTTATAATAACTTAAGCATACATAATATATAGTTTTCAATTGTAATAAAAAAATGTTTCGACACTAGAAGCTAAAATGCAATGTCTATTTCTCTTAAAACTAAGATGATATATGAACATTATAATTGTAAATGCCTATGTTGAAAATGTCCAATGTCTATGATGTTGTGCACAAGATGTTTTTGAATATCGTCCAATCAAGTTACCTTAATGTCGTGTTTCAACAAATTTATATTTTGGTTGGTTTCTTTTAAGAAACGAATCTAGAGAAATGAAAATGAATCGTTTTTATATGTAACGTATTTATTTTATTAACTGTGAAGCAGAATGAATAAAACAAATGAAAATTACAATACCAATTTTTTTATTTTTGTAAAAGGCCTCAAATTTTTTATTCGTTTTGGGCCACCAAAATGGTTGGGCCGCCACCGCACATACCAGTACCAAAATGTGCATACCGAGCATTTAAACACACCAAACCGGTGCCAAAAAAACCTGTTCCAATCAGAACAGGATCTAGCCCAAAACCAAATTAACACTTTCCCAAATCGCCCGTGACCCGTTTGCGGGTCCTAACAAACCACAAGTTAGGATTAAGGTAAGGAATTGTTGCGGGAATAATAATGAGAAAGGTACAAATTTTTTAATTACATAAACCTAAACCTAAAGCTAAAGGATGGATATGTTTACTTACCCTGAATAGTAGATGGTTTGTGTTTCCTGTCTTTGTGTTTATTTGTTTCTGTACAAGTTTTATGCCTTTTGTTCATCTCTTCTTCCTCATCTAGAGAGAGATTGAGTGAATTAGATTAATATTTGAACTGAATAATAATAATAATAATACCTAAGGATGTATGTATATGTATGTATGAGAAAGAGAAGATAAATAGCAACGTACCTCCTTCTGGAGCCGGAGATCTCTTCTTTCTCGACTTCCGATCGCCTCCCATTCACTCGTTCGTTCGTCCAAACTAAATCGCACGCCGCACCACTACCGTTTATTCTTATTCGTCTCACTACACCCGCATAAACGGCCCGATTATCGTATTTAGTTTGAGGTCCGTGTAATACAAACAGCAGTTTTTTAAAATATAATATTTAATAAATAATCGTGATACAATAAACAATAAACACTATTAATCCAGTCTTTGTACAATGGTATTTAAAACAATTTTAAAGTAAAAGATAATTATAAATGTCAAATGTTTGAAAAAAATAGAAAGTAATTATTAAATTAACAAATTTTGAAACATAAATTTTAAGAATAGTATTATTAACTATTATAAATTTGTTAAAAATGAAAAGATTTAATGTAGGAGTGACAAGTGGCAAAACTTGTATTCTTTTATTAGAGAGTATAGATAATAATAATAATAATAATAATAATAATAATAATAATAATAATAATAATAATAAACAAACATTTCAGAATTAGGGGCGTTCAAAAATGGACATCCGAAGTTTCGGATATCCAAACATTTTGGATAGTGAATTTCACTATAAGAATTCGTAGGATATCCGAAATTTGGAAAAAAAACTGTTCCAAATTAAAATTTGTTAGTGCATTGTTTTGGTCGTCTCGGTCTTTGTATTTATTGTAAATTATTTATATTAATGTAAAAGGGCATTTTGGTCTTTTCACCAGTCCATACGTTATGTATATGTGTTCATTCATTTAGGATGTTTGAACGAATGAACTCATACGCTAAATGGCCATTCGTTCTGGATGTTTAACGAATGAACCAAATCGTTATGGAATGTTAACGAATGAGATATAGCGAATGAGTCATTCGTTATACTATTAAGTTAATGTAGGGATTGAAGACGAATGAGTCACATTCGCTATGACATGTATAACGAATGGACTCCGTCTTCTATATATAGATGTATCATGAATGCTAATTTAACAAATGTGTTGATAATTATTTACGTGTGTCGTTACTCTGCTGAATTTCCCTCTTAACCCACACATACACTTCGTTCACTCACCTTTAACATATCAAGAACTAGATCCGTATGTATAATGATATGAATTGATTATTGATTCGCATTTGTTCAATCAAGCTCTCTCAAGTGGTATCAGAGCTGAGCGTTTGATTGTTAAGGTGATTTACTTGTTAATTAGGATTAATTAGTGAGAATTCATTGACTAATTGTACTACTTTGTGTTTTGAAAGTGTGACTATCGATTTTGATTCAAATATTGCTAAGTAATGGATATTTGAGACCTAATCGATTATAATCCAGTTCGTAATCAGATCCATAAGGTTCGTGTTGGTTTAATTGTGTTATTGTTGATTAATTGAGAAGGAATTGGTAATGTATAAAACAGATGTTTCTATTTGAGGTTTAAACGGATTTCGGACAAGTTTGGTTCATATTTGAAGTTTTGGATGTTTTAGGGTTTGTTCACGGAGATTTTACGAGTTGATTAAGCTATAATTTGTTAAAATTGGTAGTGATACGGGCGAGTAATCCATTGGTACTTGTTGTTTGGATTCAAGTCTTGATATGAAAGTTGAAGACTGGAAATTGTGTTTCAAGATTTGAAGATTCCATTTGTTATACTGTAGCTGCTATTCGTTATCAAACCATAACCGTTTATTGACACGTGACACCATAAACGATGGCCGACAACATCAGACACAAACTGACACGATTCAGGTGCTATACGACCGTATAGCTCTATACGAGCCGTATAGGAAAAAAAATGGTGTGTGAGGATCATAGGTGGTGTGGGAGGATCCTATGCATAATAAAAAAACATAATGATACGTGACAACTAAATTCAAATAAGAATAAAAAAAGGTTACATAAAGAAATCATATAAAGTGTGTTTGTTGGAATCTTTGAAACATCAAGGGCGATATGATTCATACGACAGCCATGAACACTATTACTCGTTTATTAGCTGCTTCAATTGTTGTTCTTCCTTCACTCATAATCTCACTATACATCCACAACACCCAACATAGTTACTTACTTAATCTATCACTTCAATTTCTCATTTTCGATTTATTATAATTATATACAAATTAATATACTACAGGAATCGTTGCTGACGTATTTGAAAAGGTCAATATGTCAATAAACATTTTTCCAATTCAATCCCAAACATGCTATTAAAATACATGTCTGAATATATATAAATATAAATACAGTGAAGATGAATATATATAGACATTGTCAAGAAACTAGATTTGTTCAAATGTTATTGCGATAAACACCATAATGCACCGCCTACAAATCTCAAAATGATGAATCTGATGAACATTCTTAAATCAAATTGGATGAAACCCTAGAAAATATATCGAACCAAAATAAAAATAAAAAAAAATAAAAATTACTATATACGTGATAGCCGAAAATCCAGAGTCTTGTGTCATGTAATTGAATCTCATGGGCCAGACCTTGAGAGGCCCAAACGTGTGGTTAAAGTATTTGGTTCACTAAAATCAGAATATTTGTATAAAAGTGTGGTTAAAGTATCATGTTGACTTATTGACCTTTATGGTCCATGAAAATCACAATATTTTTATTAAAATCTGGTTAAAGTACCATGTTGACTTATTTACAGGATCATGTTGACTTGTATCAACAACATAAATCATAAATTGATGATATATAAGAGGCACACACATAATTCAAATCCGAAATAAATTTTTCGAACCGTACCAAAAACAGTGAATAAACAAAGATCTCCACTTAAGACTATTTGTTTTCATTGGACCTCCTTAAAAAAAACTTAATGACGTTAAGTTTTTTCCAAATTTCAAACTATACCGTGAAGCATAGCAGCAGTCTACGGTGATTTATAACTCACTTAAGGTACCATCTCCTGCTTCCAATAACGCAGCTGCATACATATCCCCCGACATGCTAACATCTTTAAACTCAACGTGGTCTTCCACCATAGGTTCTGGTTTCTGTTCCTGTTTCAATCTAATGCAAGTATGCAACAGTGTGGTTATATAACTATATAAGGGCATTGTAACTGTGAAAGCTTTGGTAAACTAAGATGCAATTTATAAAACACACACATGATCCATTTGTATTTTCAAAAGGATATTCAATACAAGTTAAAAGGTATATAATTGTATTTTTGAGTAATAAACAGAAATTTAATATAGGAGTTTAGGCTCATCAAATTAAGAAAACCAATAAACAAACAGAAGATGATCAAAACGTTACTGACATGATATATGGCAGGGGTGTGCATAAAACTAAAATAACCGACCCATGATCAAATTAACCAATGAAACTGAACCATACCATAAACTCGTAGGTCAGTTTAATGATTTATAAAAAACCAATGGGTCGGTTATGGTTAACAAGGTTTCCATACCCGCTAAACCAAACCGATTACACACACACATGTGTGTGTGTATTTTAATGTTATTAGCCATAACTAATATTATTATTAGCCATAACTAGCAAACAGATCTTTAACAATAAATTTATCATTTAAAAGCCTATTTGTTCTTACTTCTTTTTCCGCGTCAGCTTCATGATGCGGCGGATATCATCCAGGAATTTAAACGCATTATAATCAGCCCCAACTTTCCTGTAAGCCGCTACATCGTAAACCATAGCAGCAAGCTCCGGTGTCTCATATCTCATCAGATATACATTATCTTTCAATGCCAAAAATGTAGCTACATACATATTATGCAACGCAGAGACACCTTTATACTCAACATTGTGTACCACCAGACGGCTTTGTTCCTGTTTGAAGCTGATGCAACAATGTGGTTGGTTATATAGGGTCATTGTAACAGTGAAGGCTATGATAAAATACATTCAATACAAGTTATAGCATATAATTGTATTTTTGAGTAATAAGCTGAAATTTTATATAGGAGTTTAAGCTCGCTCATTAAACAAATTAACCTGATCAAACAAGTGTTGTGCATAGGGCTAGCAATTTATACACGAGACACGAATACACGACACGTACCTACACGACTTTAACATGTAACAGGTAAGGCCTTAACATGTTTCGTGTACTAAACATGTAAAATACATGTTTACCTGTTAAGTACCTGGTTAGATTTTTATAATTAAATATATATATATAAATATAAGATCTTAAACCCTAAATTTCAAAAACATTCTCACTCTCTGTTTCTCAACCGTCATAAGTCACCACTCATGAATATTCCCTCTTCGTCTTTTGTTTCACTAAACATGTTATCAAATATGTGTTTCTAAATAGCTCTTATCATGAGTTTTCGTGTCGTATACAGGTACACACAATTCGTGTTCGTGTCTTATCGTGTACGGGTATACACGATATACCAGCCCTAGTTGTGCATGATTGAAACGAGCAAAATAATGAACAAACCGGAAAGTAAATATTATTTAAAAGCCTATTTGTTCGACGGTTCTACCTCGTCTTTTTCCGGGTCAGAATCATGATGTCTCGGATCCTACCCGGAAAATCAAAGGCGTCATAATCAGCCTTGTAAATCTTGTAAGCCGCTACATCGTGAACAAAAGAATGAGTTCAATGACAACCAAAACACTCGGGCGGTATTTCTTGGTCAAGAATTCGCTAATTTATGTCTTGATAATTTTTCTTCTATGGCAGATTATTGTGAGCACGCCAAACATCTGGCTGACCAACTTGCAAGTGTGGGTGCCCCTGTTGAAGACCGCATCCTTGTTCTTAAGGTATTAACCGGCCTCACTGAGCAATATGAGAGTATCTCCACGGTCCTTCAAAACCGTGAGCCACTACCATCGTTTTCTGAGGTTCGGTCCCGCTTGACGTTTGAAGAAAGCAAAAAGAAATGACAGGTTACTCGGAACTCTCGATCGGCCTCCACCGCTCTTCATACAACCACCACAACTAACCCACGCACCACACCCCAACAAGCCTACTCTACTGCTGACTCAAACCGAAGCCAGAACAGGCCCAATTCCCGTCGTGGACGTGGAAGAGGGCGGCCCAATAACACCCAAAACAGGCCCAACACCACTGCCTCATCTAACCCGAGCCACCCCTATATTGTTTTTCCGAGTAACTGGACTGCATCTCAATGGGCCGCCTTACTAAAGAACAATCCCACCACATCTAACAACTCGGCACACCCACCTTGCCCATACCCGTCTCGGCCCAACTCGCAAATTTCACAGGGAATCCTTGGCCCTCGCCCTGATCAGGCTCACCTCACAGGGTACTCTCCAACAGATATTGAACAGGCCCTTTATTCTCTGGCTCTCAACCCACCGGACCATGGGGTAATGGATACTGGCGCCTCCTCTCACTCTGCAAATGAGCAAGGTATATACTCTCCGTCTACTTTTAATACTTGCACTAACAAATATATTATTGTTGGAAATGGCATGACCATACCCGTAGTGGCCCAAGGCAACCAAGTCCTCCCACCACCATACCCTCCCTCAAGCTTAACAATGTCCTTTTTGCCCCTAATTTAATTAAAAACCTAATTTCTGTGCGTCGCCTTACCACCGATAATTAATTTGGTTTCTATTGAATTTGACCCATTTGGCTTTCTTGTGAAGGATCTCAAAACACGGGCTCCTATCCTACGATGCAATAGCACAGGCGATCTATATCCCTTGACTCAACCACTCCCCCTCAAGACCACTCAACCTTCTTCTTTTGTTGCTGTTTCTCAAGATCGCTGGCATCAACGCTTGGGACATCCTGGAGACAATCTACTCAACGCCTTGAAATTGTCTTCATTTATTGATTATGGAAAACTTAATAAGTCACTTGTCAATCGTGTGATTTTGGCAAAAGTGTTAA
The DNA here is from genome assembly GCF_021521415.1 of Bidens hawaiensis. Classification (NCBI taxonomy): domain Eukaryota; kingdom Viridiplantae; phylum Streptophyta; class Magnoliopsida; order Asterales; family Asteraceae; genus Bidens; species Bidens hawaiensis. Next base: position 804,796 of record NW_027491565.1, on the reverse strand, counting down.
ACTGCCGTTTTATGATTCTATTAATTACACTTGTTTTGCATTTGACATTGTTCACAGTGATTTATGGACCTCTCCTATACTTAGTACGGGAGGCCACAAATATTATATTTTGTTTCTGGATGATTTTACTATTTTCTTGTGGACTTTCCCCTTATCAAATAAATCTCAAGTCTTTCAAACCTTCACCACTCTTCACAACCACATCAACACTCAATTTAAAAGTAAAATCAAACAATTTCAATGTGACAATGGAACCGAATATGCAAATCAAAACTTTTACAATTTTTGTAATCATAACGGCATGCAATTTCGTTTTTCATGTCCCTACACCTCGTCTCAAAATGGTAAAGCGGAACGCAAAATCCGCACCATTAACATCATGATTCGTACTCTTCTTGCCCAAGCTTCTTTACCTCCCAACCTATGGCATCACGCCCTTGAAACCGCCACTTATCTCCTAAATATCTTACCAAGCAAACTTCACAACTTCAAATCCCCCACCACTCTCCTTTACAATTGCACTCCAGAATACGATCACCTTCGTGTCTTTGGATGCCTCTGCTACCCTCTCGCCCTATCCACCAAAATACACAAACTTGACTATAGATCTCATCCTTGTGTATTTCTTGGCTACCCCACCAATCATTGTGGATACAAATGTCTTGATCTTACTTCTCACCAAATTATTATTTCAAGACATGTTCACTTTGAAGAATCCATTTTTCCCTACACCATTCAATCCCCAACAAAATCACCCTCATACGATTTTCTTAATCCCACAATCAATCCCTTGGTTTGGGACTATCTCCAACACAAAAATACAACCAACCCCCCTCCTGCTACCCCCGTACCCACTACCCGTCCTTCCTCCGAACCCAACCTTTCCACCTCTCATCGGCCCACTATCAGTCCCTCTCAGCCCACTATCAGTCCATCATCCACCAACCAAATACCCACTGACCAGCCAACTCTTCTCCCACCCAGGCCCGACCCACTGGTCCGACCCCCTCTCAACCCGTTTCACCCTCCGAAGCCCAAATAAACCCTCTGTCCACTCCACCCATATCGTCCAGCCCACCCCCTCCTTCTGCTCCTTCTACGAACCACCCGTCTACCACCGTACCAACCCAACCTCTTATACCTACCACCCGTACCATACACACTCGCTCCATGAGCGGTATTCACAAACCTAAACACCACTTTAACCTCCACACTGCCACCATCGTTCCACTACCCAAAAACCCTCAGGTTGCCTTATCCACTCCCGAATGGCACAATGCCATGTCCAACGAATTTAGTGCTCTTATTAAAAACAAGACCCGGGAGTTAGTACCTAGAACACCTGACATGAATATTATTCGTTGCATATGGTTATTTAAACATAAATTCAGGTCGGGTGGCGGTTTGGAGCGTTACAAAGCTCGTTTAGTATGTGATGGTCGTAACCAGCAGACGGGTATAGATTGTGGCGAAACTTTTAGCCCAGTGGTTAAACCATCTACCATCCGGTTGGTTCTTTCCTTGGCCCTCTCCAAGTCTTGGCCCATTCATCAGTTGGACGTTACTAATGCGTTCCTACACGGCAACTTGGAGGAGACTGTATACATGCACCAACCCATGGGCTTCCGTCACCGTGACTTTCCGGACCACGTTTGTCGCCTACGAAAGTCACTTTATGGTCTCAAACAGGCTCCTCGAGCCTGGTATCAACGTTTCACAGACTTTGTTATCTTGCAGGGATTCACACAAAGCAAATCAGACAATTCTCTATTTATTTATAGCCACGGGACTGAACTCGCGTATCTTCTGATTTATATGGACGACATTATTCTTACTACGTCCACTGAGGCATTACGCACACAGCTTTTGCACACATTGTCTGGTGAATTTGCTATGAAAGACTTGGGCCCTCTCTCCTACTTCTTGGGTATTCAAGTCACTCGTACTGGTAATCAAATGTTTCTCTCTCAACAGGCATATGTCCAAGACATCATTCATCGTGCTGCCATGGATTCCTGCAAACCAGCTGCCACTCCTGTTGATACACAGTCAAAACTTTCTGCCACAGCTAGTCCGCCACATGACGATCCTTCTACATATCGAAGCCTAGCTGGTGCTTTGCAGTATCTCACGTTCACCAGACCGGACATATCATATGTTGTTCAGCAGATCTGTATGCACATGCACGATCCTCGCCAGGACCACTGGAATGCATTAAAACGCATTATCAGATACCTTCAGGGTACCTCTACTTACGGTCTTCATCTCGGAGCGGTACCCAATATTACTTTAGTGGCGTATACCGATGCGGATTGGGCTGGTTGCCCAGATCCGCGACGCTCAACATCTGGATATTGCGTGTATTTTGGTGATAATCTTATCTCCTGGTCCTCCAAGCGTCAAGCTACCATCTCCAGGTCCAGTGCTGAAGCTGAATATAGGGGTGTTGCGAATGTTGTGGCAGACATTTGCTGGCTGCGCAATCTTTTACTTGAGCTTCATCATCCTCTGTCTCGAGCTACGCTAGTCTACTGCGATAGCGTCAGTGCTGTCTACCTCTCCGGCAATCCAGTACAACACAAACGTACGAAACATATCTAACTTGACATTCACTTTGTCCGCGAGCAGGTTCAACGTGGACATGTTCGCGTTCTACATGTTCCATCTCGTCATCAGGTTGCTGACATCTTCACCAAAGGTCTCCCTCGGGTCCTTTTTGATGATTTTCGATCCAGTCTCAACATCGGTCCTCCTGACGCTTCAACTGCGGGGGTGTATTCGTAAATTGTATTTATAGCAAATTTGTATTATATTTATATCTCATTATTATTGTCATTATTGTAACAAATCTCCCAAAAATATGGAGATCTCTTGTATTATATATTGATTGAAAATCAATGAGATGAGAGAGGAAATTAACATTCCTATAAAAAGCAACCTCCTCAGGCGTCTTAAAACTCCCGAGCCTTATTATTATTATTATTATTATTATTATTATTATTATTATTATTATTATTATTGTTATTATTATTATTATAACTTGGTGCTAATAAGGTAGCTTCATACATACCCATCGACATGCTAACACCTTTATACTCAACAACCAAAGGCTCATCTTCTTCTGACATCATCATTGATTATAGATAGGGTAGATATTAGATAATCTAACGTAGATGAAGAGGTAGGTCCCAGCAGAGGCGGTTAGGACCCGCAAGACTTCCTTAAAAGGAGACGTCTGCGCAGTTGAACACGCAAGACTCCTTAAACGGACGTCTGCGCAGTTGAACCCGCAGACTTCACCATAGGGACGTCTGGGCCGCGACCTACCAAACCTGCAGGACCCACCACGCTCAGAGTTGTGACGACCTCACATGCGGTACGCAAGCTGGTCCCGCAGGAAATGCCTCCCTATGGTTTCCAAGTATCCCCTGTTCCCGCAGGTGCGGATACCCGCCATTAGGGACTGGCCACCCGCGCAGCATGGCTACACGCATAAGGCTCAGACTCGTAATAATTCAGTAGTCACCTGAAGAAGGAATGAGCAAAGCAGGGAACATTCCCGCATAAAGGCGGGAGGGGGAAAACTCCCGCCTAAATGAGCCAGTCCGTATAATAATGGAGGATCTTTTGTGTGATACCTGACGAGGTATGGACAAAAGATCTGACCAACGATACGACAGCTCACTGACAGCAGCATGGCAACACGCCACAGCACTATGACCATTAGCCGCCGCCTGCTCACCAACTCCTGCCATACCACGTGCCTAGCCTGTAGTTGGTGGAAAAGGAAAAGTGAACAGCACGCCTGGTCACTGTCAGCCGCTACCTATCCACCAATTACCAGCAGAGCACGTGCGTAGGCCACAGTTGGCAGAGTAATAGGCCGGCTAAACCTCCTTGGAAACCCACCTTCGGCTATAAAAGACATCAAATGGTAATATCATTTCATCATCTAATATCTTGTATAATTTACCTGATAACTGCTCTAGTATTAATAATATACTTTTATATTCAAAGAGTAATATAGACTGATTCTCACGCCGGAGGGTGGTCACAAGGAGGAACCCCCCCCCCCCCCTTTCTTAGTGACGAGCTCACGGTGTCTGTTTTGCAGGTTATCGGAAGAACCATCTTGCCGGAATTAACCCCTCGTGGGAAACGTCTATCTAACCCTCAGGTTACTCGTAATCTGTCGGGGTTCGACTGGTGTTTCTTCATTGGCGTCATCCGTGCATAAAGCTAGAACTTTATTTTTCTCCAGTTTTTTCAAAATTTCTGGAAAGATGGTTAAGGATACTCCGGTCCCAAAACCGAGTAACCAAGAGACTCCGGTAATTATGACCCAGCCACAAGGGGGAATACCGAGTACACAAACTTTACGAACACTACCCCAGCTACCCAAGCCGGGGCAAGTGAAGTAAATAATCAGACACTGGGATTCACCGATACCCAGTTAGAAAATCAACAGACGAGGCTCCCCTGCCAAACACTCGATGAGGTTAAAGCGTGGGCCGAAGCACGTCAAAAAGAGTTCCAAGCTGAGTTGGATGAACGTTTACGTTCAATCCAACAAGTGGAAGAATTCGAGTACGATGATGATTCGGAGGAATCCGAGGAAGACGCGAACCCTCGTCATAGGGCGAAAGGGAAGCGTAAAGAAACGGATTCCCAACCGAGAAGGCATTTTGGAGAAGCATTCAGTCCAATAAACGTGGGCAACAGCCCACGGGACTTCTCCAAAACATTCACGCCAACTGCGGCAAGGGCGGGAACGTCCAAATTCGCAAGGGACATTGCGGAAGCAATCGCCCCAAGAAGTGCCAAACAAATGTCTAACATAGGCACGTACGATGGTATTTCTGACCCTGACGATCACTTGAACAGATTCATCGCGGGGGCGACCGTCAGTAACTGGACGGAACCCACGTGGTGTTATATGTTCCAAATGACGCTTATCGGGGCAGCTAGAGCGTGGTTCGACCGTCTGCCGGTCCACCACATCTACGATTGGGCAGACTTCCAACAGAAGTTCAGCCAACACTTTAGTCAGCAAAGAAAGTACACTGAGGAGCAGTGGACAATCCTCAAGTGCGTCCGAGAGGACGAAGAATCTTTGCCTGACTTCATCACTCGCTTCAACTCGAAGAAGCTAAGCCTGGGCAACGTTAGCGAAGATCTCGTTCGCGCCGCTTTCATCCAGGGCGCAAACGACCCGGAACTCATCCGCACCCTGACGGGCAAAGATGGCATGCCATCCACATGGGATGCCATCATGACCGCAGCTAAACGCTTTGCGGAAACCGAGAGGCAACTGGGTAGAGATCTTCCACAGAGCACGAACCTCTACACCCAGAAGACGAGGGAAAACAACGTCCTTACCGCCCGATTAAACAAAAAGCGGAAGCTGGGCATTTGGCAGCCAAGGGTAAACTTTGACACCCCGTCCGGTTTCCAACATCGGTTGGGCGGAAGAGATAACGTGAAACCGGAGAAGAACTCCAGGTGGACGCCACTCACAAAGAGTGTGACCGAGATATTCGCCACGGAGGAGCTCCCGTGGCCAAAGGCTCCGTTTATCCGGCATCGCCACAACGCTGATCGGAGAAAGTATTGTGATTTTCACAAAGTCAAAGGCCACAACACTGAAGAATGCTTAGACGTAAAGGACTTGGTCGAAGCATTTGTCAAGGATGGGACACTCGCGCACCTTGTGGCGAAGTGAGCGCCGAGCAGGCTGATGCGTGAACCCCAGCTGGGGAAACGCACGAATAAAAATCGCAGCTTCAACGGAGACTACATACTGCGTAAACAACGAGATCCCGAACAAGATACATGTCGGCTCGATGGTGCTCCCATCCAAGCCACGCCTAATGGGAGCTCAATTACACAGTTTGTATGTAGATCAATTCCAAATTTGTAAAGAAAAGGCCTAGAGCCACTTCTAATGGAAACGATTCTCCTTCAAATTGAAGCTGATGATTTTACATTTATATTTTATGAACTTTGCACATGAAGATGCCGGTATCCGCCGCATCAAGTGAAGAATCGTTGCGCAGGGAAGGCGGCAAAACCCGCACAAACCCAAAAGCATCAAACCTTCACGCAGGTCAGTTAAAGGGGAAAGGTTCAGCCATCCCACTATGTGAAAGTGCCGGTATATCCGCATGAATCCTGGTAGAGGAAGCTGAACACTAACCTATTAACAACCACGCGTTGAACGGTCGATTCGAACACTAATGCCGGTAGTCATCGCATCAAGAAGAGTCACTGCTGCAAAACCCGCATAAACCCAAAAAAGCATCGAACCTTCATGCAGGTCAGTTAAAGGGGAAAGGTTCAGCCATCCCACTATGTGAAAGTGCCGGTATATCCGCATGAATCCTGGTAGAGGAAGCTGAACACTAACCTATTAACGACCACGCGTTGAACGGTCGATTCGAACACTAATGCCGGTATTCACCGCATCAAGTGAAAAATCGTTGTGTGGGGAAGGCGGCAAAACCCGCATAAACCCAGAAAATGACAAGACCTTCATGCAGGACAGTTAAAGGAGAAGAGTTCAGCCATCCCACTATGTGAAAGTGCCGGTATACCCGCATGAATCCTGGTAGCGGAAGTTGAACACTAACTCATTAACAACCGCGCGTCGAACGGTTAAAAGTCATTCCGAAAGGATAAGGAAAAACCTACGCGCAGGTCAGACATAGGTAAAGTTTAGCCATCCTACCAAGTGCAAGTGCCGGTCCTATCCGCACACTCACAAAGGGGGAAGCAAAACTTCAACCTACTGTCAACCACATTCAAGGTTAACTTATTCTAAACACTTGGGAAATCGCTAATTTAAACTAAGTATGCAAGTCATATAAGGTTTATAAAGCAATGAACCTAAAGGAAATAACAGTCTTATCCACAAAAAGATTTGTATTTCTCAAAAGATATATTACAAGATTGGCCGGGTAACTACCCGCCTACAAAAACAAAATCTAGTCTATCCTAGCAGCGGGAAGGGATCTTCAGAATCAAGCTTCAGGACCACTTCCACTTGGACCCGCCCCATCAGTAGGGCGTGGCGGTTCAAGAAAAGCTCTGAGGATAGCAAGTCCATCATCAGCAGCAGCAACTTCGTTCACCTTCTCCACCACCGGATGCGGGAAGGCGGCATATTGGTTCACCGCTTGGTCATATGCAGCTTCGGTGTCCACATCGAACAAAGGGAAGTTGGAAGGCGGGAAGCCCTTCTCAACGAACCCTAGACCAAGCAGGAAGCCGGCCTTTTCCCCATCCTCATGAGAAACGTTGAGGGCTGCGCTCATGGCATCATCGTAAGTAGTCTCTGAGAAGACCCGATGCACAACCTACAAAGAAAATACAAGTGTCAAACACCTTCTATGTACAAAGGAAAGCGTGAAGACGTAAAGCTAAACATACCTGAGGCAACGCTTCTTGAAGAAGCCATTCCTTGGCAACCAGAGCTTCTTGAAGGGCGGCTTGAGCTTGGGTGCAGGCGCGTTCGGCTTCGCTTTTGTTAAGGTTGGCAAGTAGCACTTCCTTTGCGGCAGCCTCTTCGACGCCCTTAAGCTTCCGCTCGGTATGGTCAAGCACCCCCCTCTGGTCCAAGATCTCCTGGAGCTTCTTGGCATCTTCCATCGCCAAGGCATCATGAGCACGTTGGAGAGCCTCTAACTTGGCCTTGAGCTCCTCGTTCTCCACGCGTAAAGGCTCAGCAACGGCTTCAGCCTTGGTGGCCCTCTCGGTTGCGTTCCTCGCAGTCTCCTTAGCCACCCGAAGCTGTTCGTTAACAGCTTGGGCGGCCTTGGAGCGGGCCTCAAGTCGCGCTTGAACCTCAACCTCGAGGGCCTTGAAGGCCTTCTCCTTCTCCGCAGCAGCTGCGGCCAACTTTTGGTTCTCCTCCCGAAGAGCCCGCGCTTGAGATAGTTCCTTGGCGCGAGCTGCTTTCAACTTGTCGTTTTCACGACAAAGCAGCTCGACGCGCGGCTGCATCCGGGCCTGGAGAACCCGAAGCTCATTGGTTAGCCTACCCTCCTGGTAGCTAGCCATGGCTTCCCCCAACGCACCATGGGGAGCAGCGTGGCGAGCCCATTCCACGCACTCCACAGGGGTACGAAGGGTTGTTCCTCGGCGGATGTTCCATCGCGGAACATACACTTCATTGGAATCCGACACTGCAAAAGAAACAAAGCAGTTAGGAAAAGATGAAGAAAAATATGAAGGCCAAAAGAACCCTACGCACCTGTAGGGTCGATCACAGGCCGATGGCCACCGAACCCATCGCCTGAACCTAAAGGAAATCCATCCAAAAGGTCGGGGAGATGGGAAGGTGACAAAGATTGGCGAGAAGCCCTCCGCGTACCTGATGGGCCGGCTGTCGTTGCCGGTGGCGGAGGCATAGTAGCGGCCGCCGTGGTCGCCGCCGCGGTCGCCGCCGCAGAATCCGCAGCAATCGTAACCGCCGGCTCGGTGAAAGATGCTGTAAAAATCGCACTTACCACCGGCGGTGACGTCATCTCAGCTGGAACAGTCGGCTCAAAGGAGTGAGCAACTGATCCAGCGGAAGCAGGCGCAGTCGCCTGGGTCGTCGCCTCAGGTAGGCTGACCGAGCCTACCGTCATCGGCGGAGGGGTACTCCTCTGCGCTCCACCCTGGAATGCGTCAACATCCACGCCTGCACAAGAAGATAAGTGTTTCAATAAATTTATAAAGTGATAAATCTACAAAGATAAGAAGGATGTTTGTACTTACGGGTTTTCTTGAGCTTGAACGTACGGACGGGCGGGGACGAACCCGATGGAGCCGGTCTCTTGATGCCGGTCACCGTCGTCGTCATTGGTTCTCCGGAGGTAACAGTCGTAGCCTCCGGAACAGTGGTCTTCTCACCACCGGGGTTCCCCGCCACCTCTTCATTATCTGACTCAGTGTCAGATAGGAGCACTGGATCGGCTGTGGAGGCCGCCTTCTCCTTCCCTTTCCCGCCGGCAGCCCTCTTCTTCCGCACTAACGGAGGACCATCTGCGGATTCCTCAGAAGAAGACAGGATGTCAGGAATTCCAGCAGCGGGTACAGCACTGAGGGGTGGAGGAGAGAATAACGCCTTACATGGCCGCCGGTGGTTCAGGATCTCGTGGCCCATCGGATAGACCTCCACAAACCGATCCGCTGTTTGCTCCAGGATGGGCAACTCGTTCTCGTCAAGAGCACGAGTACCCACCCGCACGGGACCGTCAGCTTCCCGCGGGTACAGGAGCGACTCCAAATCGTTCCCCTCTGAAAGAAAAGAAACAGTTAGAAGACAAACTCATATCAGCAAGAAAGACAAGACATACCATAAGGAGTAGAGTTCAAACCGTATTCGAGAAGGATGGGAACCTGAGACGCCTCCTTCCATACCCGGCTCATCCCCAGCATCACCATCCCGGACTCCGCAAACCGGTAAACCGGAGATTGGACCCGGGATATCTTCGCGAACCATTCCGCCTCCTGGTAGTTGGTAGCGTGATGGCTCAGAATTGCTTGGCCATTTTTAAACTTCATGGCAATGGGGATGGCGCGGGCAGAAATATAGAAGAACTCCCGCTTCCACGATCGGAGACTGCGCTCGGTCGCGCAAATCTTTAAACCCTTGATCCTGGTTGTCAGGGTGTACCATCCCTGGATGTACCTCCAAGTATAGAAGGTCATCAGGCGGTCCACATAGGGCTCAATGCCCAGAATTCGGCACACCCACTCGAAGTGCCGAATCTTGGCAATCGCCATCGGATGCACCTCGGTCAGGTGCACACCGTGCCTCTCCAAGACACGGTACACAAACTTTGTCAATGGGAACCTAAGGTTCCCATAAACAAAGAATGCAGCATATACCCCGATCTTGCCACTGGGGCATCGTACACGGTCTGATGGGATTCAGGAAACTCAAGCTCGAGAGGATCGAGCATGAATTTCCTAACAATATACCGGTACTGATCGCCGGGCAGAGCACACTGGCACTCGCCAGCAGTACTCTTATCGTCGACTACAGCTTCAGCATCATGGGAAGACATATTGCAGAGAAAGAAGAAACGATTTCGGAGGAATGCTCAATTAAATAAGAGAGTATTCACCAGAAATCGCCTTAGAGATGAAGAGAAGAAGTGAAGATGTGAATTACAAAGGACCCTCTTCCCCTTTATATAGGGATCGCAATTAATGCGATGAATTTAATGCGGAGGAGAGAGAAATTGAAGGTGCAATGAAACCGTGACATGTGGCACCAGGCAAGCTGGCAACAGCTGTTGAAAGGACGAGTGAATTTAATTTAGCGGCCACGCGCCCGAAAAATCGCGCCCACGCGCCGTAAAAAGCGTCTGGAATGACCATATAATGTCACGTCGCCATAACTTCCAGCACGTCCTGACACAGTCAGAAGAAACCGTCGCACGACGACTGTTCTTATCCTTTCACCAACTTTTCAAATTTCAAAAATTCAAAAAGATTCGAAAAGTAAGCGGGAAAAACCCCTTACCCTGGCTATCCAGTTGACCGTAAGACGGCTGCGGGTACAGTGTTAAGGCAAAACCCTTCACATACCTAGCACCCGCAGGGAACGGAAACCGGAAAAACCCAATTATGAAGCCGGGTGCGGGTACAGTGTAAAGGCAAAACCCTTCACATACCTAGCACCCGCAGGGAACGGAAACCGGAAAAACCCGACTATAAAGCCGGGTGCGGGTACAGTGTTAAGGCAAAACCCTTCACATACCTAGTACCCGCAGGGAACGGAAACCGGAAAAACCCAATTATGAAGCCGGGTGCGGGTACAGTGTAAAGGCAAAACCCTTCACATACCTAGCACCCGCAGGGAACGGAAACCGGAAAAACCCGACTATAAAGCCGGGTGCGGGTACAGTGTTAAGGCAAAACCCTTCACATACCTAGCACCCACAGGGAAGTGAAGCCGAGAAAATCTTGGCATTCCACCCAAAACGGGCACAGGTACAGTGTTAAGGCAAAACCCTCCACATACCTAACACCCGTAAAAAGTCATACCTCGGCACCCAATTGTAAGTCAGGCGCAGGTACAGTGTTAAGGCAAAACCCTTCACATACCTAGCGCCCGCAGGGGATTAAACGCCAGGAACACCTCGGCAACCATAAGTCAGGTGCGGGTACAGTGTTAAGGCAAAACCCTTCACGCACCTAGCCCTGCAGGGATTTAACGCCATGGATACCTTGGGAGTAAAGTAACTAATAAGACGAAGTGCGGGTACAGCGTCAAGGCAAAACCCTTCGCATACCGAGCACTCCATGGGAATTGAAACCAGGAAGGATCTTCTGGGCCATGCTTGCAGAAACGGGATTAACATCCCCGCATAGCGGGAACGTCAAGAACTAGATTGTTTGAAACTTCAGGATGGAATTGGTGGTTATAACATGATTGATCACTATGTTCAAAACCACCAAGACCTCATGGAGAATCTACACAAAAGGTTCTAAACGCTCCTGACTTGCGGGGAGGTTACAGACCTATCCGCATCATCCCAGAGATCAAGCAGAACATTGGGAAATTCTGCGTGACATTGGGAAACCCGTGGGTAAGACTTCCCGCGGAAAACCCATAAAACTAAACCCTTTTCAAAAACCCCTTGCTTAAGTCCAAAAGTTCACCTCACTTTATTAAACATTCATGAGAAGAACATTGGACTGGGGGGACTTGAAGAGGTAGGTCCCAGCAGAGGCGGTTAGGACCCGCAAGACTTCCTTAAAAGGAGACGTCTGCGCAGTTGAACACGCAAGACTCCTTAAACGGACGTCTGCGCAGTTGAACCCGCAGACTTCACCATAGGGACGTCTGCGCCGCGACCTACCAAACCTGCAGGACCCACCACGCTCAGAGTTGTGACGACCTCACATGCGGTACGCAAGCTGGTCCCGCAGGAAATGCCTCCCTATGGTTTCCAAGTATCCCCTGTTCCCGCAGGTGCGGATACCCGCCGTTAGGGACTGGCCACCCGCGCAGCATGGCTACACGCATAAGGCTCAGACTCGTAATAATTCAGTAGTCACCTGAAGAAGGAATGAGCAAAGCCGGGAACATTCCCGCATAAAGGCGGGAGGGGGAAAACTCCCGCCTAAATGAGCCAGTCCGTATAATAATGGAGGATCTTTTGTGTGATACCTGACGAGGTATGGACAAAAGATCTGACCAACGATACGACAGCTCACTGACAGCAGCATGGCAACACGCCACAGCACTGTGACCATTAGCCGCCGCCTGCTCACCAACTCCTGCCATACCACGTGCCTAGCCTGTAGTTGGTGGAAAAGGAAAAGTGAACAGCACGCCTGGTCACTGTCAGCCGCTACCTATCCACCAATTACCAGCAGAGCACGTGCGTAGGCCACAGTTGGCAGAGTAATAGGCCGGCTAAACCTCCTTGGAAACCCACCTTCGGCTATAAAAGACATCAAATGGTAATATCATTTCATCATCTAATATCTTGTATAATTTACCTGATAACTGCTCTAGTATTAATAATATACTTTTATATTCAAAGAGTAATATAGACTGATTCTCACGCCGGAGGGTGGTCACAAGGAGGAACCCCCCCCCCCCTTTCTTAGTGACGAGCTCACGGTGTCTGTTTTGCAGGTTATCGGAAGAACCATCTTGCCGGAATTAACCCCTCGTGGGAAACGTCTATCTAACCCTCAGGTTACTCGTAATCTGTCGGGGTTCGACTGGTGTTTCTTCAGTAGATTAACAAGGTATATATATTATTGATCAAATGGTGGGAATAAAAAAATAACAGATCCTAGAGTATAGGAACTAAAAACAATATAATCCGAAGATTGGGATTGCTTATTTTTTTTATTTTTTTTTTGAACGGCCAACTAAGTAACGTCGGGTACTTCGTACGCGGCCCCTATTGGCTAAAGGTAGCCCGAGCTGGCCACTAGTCCAGACGGACGGAGCCCCTAGCGATCCACCTGTTGAGGGATTCACCGGATAAAAGCCGACCCCACGCCCGCCAAACGGCACGACAGCGAGGAGCCGGTAACACCGAGTGAGATCAGGACTCGAACTCTGGCAAGCCAAGGTCATCCCTCATATCTCCCATATAAATCGGTGGTAGTGAGGTTTGAACTCCCTACCTCTCACTAGTAAAGAGAGTACTCTACCATTAAGCCACATCCAATTTATTATTTTATATTTTATGAGTTATAATTTTTAGTGGATAAAAATCTTATATTCAAGTTCCACAATCAATTAAAAGAGAAACATTATGCCGAAGTCATAATATGTCATGTGACAGCTATGGCTGCCCAAACTACTCGTCACTCGTTCGAAAATTGTTTGAAAAATCTTCGTTCGATTTCGGCTCGGCTTAGAAGTGACCCGTTCGGCTCAGTTTGATTTAAAACCAAGCCAAACACGAGCAAAGCCTTGCTCGGTTTGGTTCGGTTCGTTTTGCTCGAATTAATTTTTATTTATTAGATTTATATATAAATTTTATGTATATATATAAAAGTAAATTATGTTTTTATGTTTTTTAAATTTCCCTCTTTTATGTTGACTTCAAAGTTTAAATTTAAACCATAGCCGCTCGTTTTATATATATTTTGTTGTTAACTTTGAGTTTTAGATTGAGTTTTAGACATTTTAAAGTTTGAAGTTTAGACATTTTAGAGTTAAAAGTCTTGTATTAATGACAGTTTGAAGTTTTATAAATCTAAAATTGAAAACTTTGTATAAATCAAGCAAAACCAAGCTGCTCGGTTTCAAACCAAACCAAGCTCAAGCATCAAAATATCGCTCGTTTCTTTAAATTCAATCCGCTTGGTTCGGGTCACTTTTAAACTAAATCAAATCTGAGCAAACCTACGTTCGATTCAGTTTGACTCGATTAGTGAACAGCCTGCTGAAACGAATAATAAAAAAAACATAATGATATGTGACAACTAAAATCAAATAAAAATAAAAAGTTACATAAAGAAATCATAGAAAGTGTGTTGGAATCTTTGGAACATCAAGGGCGATACGATTCGTACGGCAGCCATGAACACTATAACTAGTTTATCAGCTGCTTCAATTGTTGTTGTTCTTCTTTCACTCATAATCTCACTATACATCCACAACACCCAACATAGTTACTTAATTATACTTTACTTAACGAGTTAATGGCCATTTTCGTTCATGTGGTTTGCTACTTTCGCCACTTCAGTCCAAAGTTTGAAATTTTGTCAGTTTAGTCCTCAAAGTTTTAAAGATCAGCCAATTACGTCCTATCCGTCTAACGGCATCCGACTTTACCGTTAGTTTAAGGGTATTTTTGTCTTTCTTCCTATTATTTTGAGTTAATGCTCATTTTCGTCCCCGTGGTTTGATATTTTTGCCACTTCAGTCCAAAGTTTGAAATTTTGTTAATTTAATGTCCAGTTCAATTCAGTTTTTTTTTATTTTTCTTGTCTATAACTCTAAAGAGGATAATCCAAGCCCAACACCATTGAGCATCAGCCAAAACAGGTCTGGATTACTCTGTCGACAACATTAATCATATGCCCTCCGTATTTAGTTTCTAGACGTTTCCTAAACTCTCCCCCGTGGTGGAATTTAACGGTAAAGTGGTCAAGGCAACTCCTTGAAACCGAATTGTACAGAAAAAACTAAAAATTGTTTCTTTGATTAATGTAAGTAGTTGATTTCGACCCAAATGTTCGCTATGATATGTTAATCTCTAAACCCTAATTATTATGCATTCATCAAAGAAACGATTTTTAGTTTGTTCCGGTTTCAGAAAATTGTCTTGACCACTTTACCGTTAAATTCCACCATGGGGTAGAGTTTAGGAAACGTTAAGAAACTAAATACAAGGGGTGGGGATATGGTTACTGTTGTCGACAGTGTAAATGCAGACCTGCTTGGTTGATGCTCGCTGGTTTTGGGCTTGGATTATCCTTTTCAGGGTTATAGGCAAAAAAATAAAAAAATAAAAAAAAAACTGAACATTAAATTGATAAAGTTTCAAATTTTGGACTGAAGTGGCAAAAGTATCAAACCACAGGGACAAAAATGACCATTAACTTAAATAAAAAGAAGAAAGACAAAAATACCCTTAAACTAACGGCAAAGCCGGATGCCGTTAGACAGATAGGACGTAATTGGCTAGTCTTTAAAACTTTGAGGACTAAATTGACAAAGTTTCAAACGTTGGACTGAGGTGGCGAAAGTAGCAAACCACAGGGACGAAAATGATCATTAACTCTTACTTAACTATCATTTCAATTTCATATTTTCGATTCATTATAATTATATCAACAATATATAATTGATTTTACTTCAGGAATCGTTGCTGACGTATTGGTGACGAATGGGACTATATATACGAGTGATTCATCTCTTCTTCTGTTTGCTGATTCCATGGCTATTCGTGACGGTAGAATCCTTCGCATAGGAAACTATTCCTATGTTCAGGTATTGTATGTATATACACACTTATGTTCGGTGTTGTAGAAATCGCTAGTCGCGCGCTGTTGGGACTAGCAATTAGTAGGGATTAATTAAGATTAATCAGATCAGACTTTAATGTATAATTTTCAGTTTTATATATATACACACTTATTATATAGTGTTGACTAGCAATTAATCAGGATTAATCGGAGCGGACTTTAATGTTTATTTTTTTAACTTTATATATACACACACATTTTTATATGTAATTTTCAGTTTTATATATATGCATACATTTTTGGCCGGATTCATTGGAAACCGCTGAATTTGGCTGGAATATAGTCAAAACCGTCGATTTTGGCCGGAATCTCGCCAAAAAGTGCCAACTAAGTCTGATTAATCGCGATTTTGGCCAAATTTGACCATGACCGATTAATTGGCCAACTAGCCCAAAATTAATCAATGGGGTGGAGACTAGTGATTAATCAGGGATTAATCTGCGCCTAGTCGGGATTAATCATCGATTAGTTCATCGCTAATCGCTACTCTACTGATGCGATTTCATGTAATCGGAAACAAAAATCGATAGGCGGTCAAAATCAGTACTAATCAGTCCAGATTGGTCCTTCGGTTTTAACCCGAGTTTTAAGCATCGACATTGACCCACCTCGTTCAAGTTTTTAAGCAACAAAAGATGATCAAACGAGGGTTCGAAATGTTAGAGGTTTGTTAAAAAGCAACGAAATGATCAAACAACGGTTTGATGTGCAGTGCCGGCTTTGAGGGGGGGGGGCTCCCGCCCCGATCACCCCGCTAGGCCTGAATTTTTTTTTTTGAAAAAAAGAACGTATTCTTAATGTTTAAACCTAATTACCCAGTTTATTCAAGCTCGTTTTTATAGGAAAAACTGTTGCACAACCCAAATCATACTCAATAAGCCCATTTAAAATTTTAATTGTTTGAATCCAATAAAAAAAACTCTTGTACTCCCAAAAATCTTTAACGTTTCTCGGGGACGGCCTTGTCACTGTGTGTGTGTAAGTTTGAAAAATTACATATAAATTGTGTATTATGTATATATAAGTTTGAGAAATTACATATAAAAGTTCCAATCCGGTTAATCGCTAGTTAGTACCCCCACCGCCAGACTAGCGCCTAGCGATTTTTACAACACTGCTTATTATATCTGAGTTTTGTGGTCTTTAATATAGGAAGTATCTGGATATGGAACAAAGGAGTTAAATCTCGAGGGGAAGATTGTCGTTCCCGGATTCATTGATTCTCATGTCCACTTCCTTTTTGGAGGACTTCAGGTTCTGCACTGATTCAACAAATTCCTCTTATAATATTTTAACTAACTTAACTGATAAGCTAAACGACCGAGAAATGTGTACAGATGGCGCGAGTGGAAGTGCGAGGCGTGAACACCAAGGATGATTTCATTAGAAAGGTTAAAGAAGCAGTTCAAAGTAAGTAATGATCCAATCATGCTATGCTTTTTTTTTTGTTATGAAATTGTAACACGATATACATTTTGCAGACATGAAAGAAGGTAGTTGGGTATTGGGCGGTGGATGGAATAATGATCTTTGGGGAGGAGAATCGCCATCCGCTTTGTGGATTGATGATATTACACCTCATCATCCTGTAAGTAACATTACATACTGACATACTGTAACGGTTATATAAACTGTTATGATCATGGATTCTTTTATACGCAGGTATGGCTTACAAGGATGGATGGTCACATGGGTTTGGCTAACTCTTTGGCTCTAAAAATAGCCGGTGTTACGAGTAATACGCAAGATCCAGTTGGTGGAACCAGTAGCAGAAATGAACATGGAGGTAATTTAAGTTAAACGGATTAGTCGATTAATAGTAATACGCTGACTCATTTATTTATATGCAGAGCCTACAGGACTGATGATTGATGCTGCAATAAAGCTTATCCTTTCGTGTATTCCAGAAGTTTCTGTAGAAGAACGCAGACAAGCATTGGATCGAGCTAGCAGGCATGCTTTAATGAGGGGTGTGACTACAGTTGTTGACGTTGGAAGATATTTTCCTGGTGCACCCGAAGAGCATTCATGGGAAGATTTTACAGGTCTTTTTTTAGTTTGTTTGCATTATTTTTTAATATTTAATATTTTTTTTTTGAACTATGGCTGACCAAGTTTTGGCTTTCTCTGATAAACTTGCAGATGTTTACAACTGGGCCGATTTATCTGGAAGAATGATGGTTAGAGTTTGCCTTTTCTTTCCAATGTCGACATGGTCACGTCTCGCTGTATGACTCTACTGGTTATCCATAATTTTGACTTCACAACTGTGTTTACATTTGCATATTAAGTTATTAAAATTGAATTTGATTTTCTTGTTTTTATGTTAGGATATGGTTCAAACAACGGGTCGTAGGGTGAGCCAGTGGATATTTTTAGGCGGTGTTAAAGCTTTTGCTGACGGATCATTGGGGTCGAACAGTGCGCTTTTCCACAAGGTGTGAATAATAATAATAATAATAATAATAATAATAATTCTAACTTATTTTTGAATTACATTTTAATTCATGTTTCTTGTAGCCATATGCTGACGAGTCAACGAATCTTGGAATCCAAGTTACAGATATCGAAAGCTTATATAATATGACCGTGCAATCCGACAAATCTGGCCTCCAGGTATTTATTTTCTAATAAAAAATATCGTTAAATGCATGCTTCGTTGTATATATGTAAGTATGCAACAACTTATTACTTGACAATAAAACTTGTATCAGGTTGCAATTCATGCTATTGGAGACAAGGCCAATGATTTGGTTTTGGATATGTACAAATCAGTCGTTACAACCAACGGGAAGAAGGATAGGAGATTTCGGGTATATTTTATTTAAAAATATTATTTAAACTTTTTTATAAAATAATAACATGTCCGTTTTTGCAGATTGAACACGCTCAACATTTGACACTTGAAAGTATATCCAAGTTTGGTGAACAAGGAATTGTTGCTTCTGTGCAGGTAATTAAACTATTAAAAATACTTAATTTACGACTTTTAAATATTTGCAAGTATTTATTCATAAGCAACGGTTGAAAAAAGTCAAAAACTGTTGACAGCCGGATCATTTGTTGGACGATGCTGACTCAGCGCTTAAAAAAATCGGGCTAGAGAGGACGCAGAGAGGATCTTATTTATTTCAATCACTCCATGCTGGCAATGCACTTGTGGCATTTGGTTCTGATTGGCCTGTGAGAACACTTTTAGAGTTTTAGTTAACTATATTTTTTGTAAATAAACCGTTATGTATCGATGGTAAAAATTTTAAGTTCAGGTTGCGGACATTAATCCGTTAAATAGTATAAAGACTGCAATAGCGAGGATACCTCCTGGTTGGGATAAGCCTTGGAATTCAGCAGAGTGCATGAAGCTAACTGATGCATTAAACGCGTAAGTAAACATATTACATATTGTATTATGCACATACTGTTTATAAACATGTTAACCACTTTCACAGGCACACGATTTCTGCAGCGCGTGCATGTTTTCTTGACGAGGATATAGGCTCGTTGTCAGCTGGCAAGATGGCCGATTTTGTCATATTGAACACTTGTGTGTGGGACCAGTTGGCACACGAAACCACTTCAGTTGCAGCAACATATGTCGGTGGCGTGCAGGCTTATCCTTGAGACTTATGAGTCACAGATGAAAACGAAAGATTTTTGTGTTGACTAAGTAGGTAGTTTGATGTCATTGGTTAACGGTGGTTACCGGTTAGTGATGATTTTATTCATTGTATGATATGATTTTTGTGTTGATGTGGTTTCATGATCAGTGGCGAAGCTTGGGCAAGTTTTTTTTTTTTTTGGTTGGGGGGGGGGGGCTCTAGTTTTTGGTCGAAAACGGGTAAATTTACACTACGTATACAAATTTTCGGGCGAAAAAGGGTAATTTTACACTATTGCGCAAAAAAACAGGGGTAAGCTTCGTCAATACAAGAATATGTTTAATCGCGAGAACTGTATGAACACTTGGCCCTTTTGTTTTAATTGTAATAGAAAAAGCGATTGTGTAACAACCTACGGCACTCTCTTTTTATATCTTATTATATCTGTCAAGCACTATGTACAAGTGTATTATGTAGTTTTCACGGTTTATACTACTTAAACTTGGTTAGTTGGTTGTGTTGGAGGTGCCCGTGAGGTATACACCAAATCCATTTATTGCTCAAGATGTGTTTGAGTCAAAACGAGTACTTACGCGTTTAATAAAATTTTTACCAGTAAGAT
The DNA here is from genome assembly GCF_021521415.1 of Bidens hawaiensis. Classification (NCBI taxonomy): domain Eukaryota; kingdom Viridiplantae; phylum Streptophyta; class Magnoliopsida; order Asterales; family Asteraceae; genus Bidens; species Bidens hawaiensis. Next base: position 785,074 of record NW_027491565.1, on the reverse strand, counting down.
CAATAAGAAGTTGAGTGCTCAAATTTTATAATTAAAAACTTGTTAGTCTAAGTAAATCACTTGCAAAAGCAAAAACTAGTTTCAAACATGTTAGACTCGAGTCTAGAAAATTGCTAAGGCGGGTTTGAATAAATGTAAGAATAAAATATCACTAAAGAGGTTATTTAAAAATAGTTCTATCGGTTTACATAATAATATAAAGTATATTGATGATGTGGAAATAATAAGGTTGCATGTGGGAAGAATGAGTGTGATGGTACTGAGGGTGAAATGTGCATGTGAGAAGAATAAATGAAAAGTTGATGTGACATGCTGACTAGGCTTACATGTTAGAAGTATGCATCTTAGCGTTGCGAATAGTCTAACGTGTTTGCCTATACTAAGCTGGAAATCTGGAATGATAATACTAAATTATTAATACTCTAACAGTGATGTTCATGTCAATGAACCATGAATTGCTGACCTCTAAGTGATTATATATTTGTGTGTTTTTTAGTTCGTCTTCATTTAATAAATATGTAATCTAATTTTGGATGTGTTCACAATAGGGGGTTTGCATAAATCTACATGAGTGTATAACATAGTGAGTCCGAAATTACTTTAACACATGTATATAATTAAGTAACGCTATAACAAGTATATAATTACACAACTTTATATCAACAATTTATAAATATACAATTACACAATCTTATATTATCAATATCAACATTTCAGTAAAATTATTTTTTCCAATAACATATATGTAGCAATATTATATACACAAATTAAAGATATAATTTTGTTTTATAAGTAATGAATTAGAAAAGTTATTTGATTTAGAAAAAAAATGGTGTGACAGATTTTATCAAGGAAACTTTCAGTTTCTCGTTTTCCAATTTAAGTAAACTTTTAACTTTTTATTACTTACGACCTTGTCAATTGTCATTGTCATAATTTTAACCATTGGAAAACTTGATCAGAAGTCCAAAATCACTTCATTCGTTTGCATAAAAAAACATTTCCTTTTTTATCATTATTTATAAGAATTATATATATATATATATATATATTAGAAAAGCTAAAGACAGTTAACTCACAAAAACATTATTCATAAAAACTAGTCAATTACTTTTATACGCATGTCAAGAGAAATTAACTTAACACATAGGTAGTTAGAACTTCAACTTATTTGTACATATTTTATAGCATGTTGTATTTCCTTTGTTGCATCTGTTGTATTGATGGTCTTATATAATTTAATATTTGCTTTCCATGTTGAATTGTACTTCCCATGTTATATCTCTCTTTTTATACATATTTTTCTTGCCGTTGTTTTCTCGCAATATCTCTTCAATATAGCTTTTAATTTCATTTCACATATGAATTTATTAAAAGTTTTTGAATTGATAATTTATATGATGTAAACGTAGGAAAAAAACATCAACAAACATTGCGGTAAAGTACTAGTTAGGGGTGAGCAATAACTGAACCGAAAACCGACAAAACCGAACCGAAAACCGAAATTAACCAAAATTAACTGAACTGCACCGAACTCTTCATTTTTTTTTATATTTTCAAGCTTTTTTTCCCTCTATATCATATATTATATGTATTAATAGTTTAATACTATCATTTTCATGTACTACTATCTAGATTTCATATATTTATACATTTATTTCATTTAGTTATACCTTCATTTCATGTATATTTAAGCAAAATTTTAGCCCAAGTTTAACATTAATTATTAACCGAAATTAACGGAACCAAACCGATAACCGATCGGTTCAGTTCGGTTAATACTAATAACCAAACCGAACCGAACCATGCACACCCTAATACTAGTTTCAATTAAAATATAAGTTTTAACAAAACCATGTCAAACAAACATCCTATATATGATATTTTATTATTATTAATTTAGAAACAACATTAATTATTATTAAATACAACTGGTTTGGTGAATTGGTCAGGTACAGTAGTAGTTGTAAAAACATTGACATGATGAAACTTGAGCATGGTCGTGAAGAAGGACACGAGACAGCCGCCGTGTCTACCGCTACACCATTCTCACGCCCACCTCATTTTCTGCATTCATTTTTACTTACCCAATTAATGCTCTCTCTTTTTCACCAAACATATTCACTTTTTTACTAAAGTAAAATTACCATCAATCCTTTTTTAACTCTGCTCAATCCTTTAAATAAAAAAAAACATTATTATTATTATTATTATTATTATTATTATTATTTATATGGCATTGCCTATTTTCAAAAAATATTGTTTTAAGTTCAAATATGCATAACGAACCGAATGTTTGGCGGAAAGTTCGTTTATTTTCGTTCGTTTAATATATTATAAATGAACAAACGTGAATAGGGAATTTCGCTCGGCTAACTAAATGAATGAGCACACAAGCATAGGTCGTGTTTGTGAATGTTTGATAATGTGTTTGTTTATGTTCATTCTTTAACGTGTGTTTGTTCATTAAAGGCTTTAATACTTTTAATGAATTGTCTAATCGTATTATATAAGTTTAAACAAGATTATAAACTATGGAACAAAAATATATGAGGATAATGTGAATATGTTCAAAAAACATCAACACAAACTTGGAAGCCAGATAGAATCGTTGACACTGACAATTCCCGATCAGTCAAATCTAATAAAACATTTTGATTTGTGTTCGTTCGTTTGTGTCCGTGAACCGTTTACGAACATGTTCATTTCCTTAATGAACAAACATGAACAAGATGTTTCGTTCGGTTAGCTGCGTGTGAACCGCTAGCTTTTATGATAAAAGTTTAACGGACAAAGATGAACAAGACTTTGTTCGATTCGATTTGTTTACAGCCATAAATCACGATAAGGAGAAATAATTAATGCCAATTGTTAGATAGGGAGATTTTCTTTTTTATTTTTTTAGCAGCTAGATAGGGAGAAAAAAAAAGAGATTTGATTTAAATAATTTTAAAAATGCTAATGATTATGGATTTAAAGATTTGTTGTTAAAGCTTATAAGGGTATGCGAATTCTTATTGTACGAAAAATATTTTAAATTTAAAGAAGTAAATAATTGAAAGAGATTTGATTTGATTTGATTTGATTTCAGATTTGCTGTTAAAAGGGTATGTGTGAACTATCATTGTACAAAAACAATATTTAAAACAATGACAAAATAAATAATTGTATCAAAAAATTTCATAAAATCTTGATTATTAATTATTTCTGTGGCATGTTGGGGTTCCAAGAACAAACACGTTTTATTCATACATATGAAATGGTCCATGGGATATTCCTCCCCCCATGTTGTCTTGTCTTCTTACCTACCATATCATAAATGTATTATTCATAATAAATATATAAAAGTATAAAAGAAAAAAAAACATTGAAGGTATAGAGTAAATATTACTCCGTACTTAGGTGTCTATTTAAACCAAGTGAATCGTTTGAACCAAAGTTAATAAGTATGTCCGCGCAAGCCGTTTAGAGAATTATACGGTGTAGCTCAAGGTTTAAGTTTAAGAACTAGTTTCATAGTTTGAATTTTAAAACTTAGAACCGACCATGTAAATTAAACCAACCGTTTACCTTTATTTATCATATATATTGAAAGAAATGTTAACGTACAAATGAAATTAACGTGCTAAACGTGAGAATCAAATAGAATAATTATATATAAATGTAGGGTAATTATGTAATTATATCATAAAGTAATTACATAATTACTCTACTTGTATATATAATTACTTTATTTAATTCTCACGTTTAACACGCTAATTTCATTTGTATTTGATCAAAACCCTATATATATGCATTCTAAAATATCTGGACAGTTATAATAAATGAGTTATATATATAATTACGACCCGGGAGTCAAACCAGACCACAAACACCCTGGTTACTATCATGATTATTATACATGTATATGGTAAAGACGCCACACCATTCTAGTTTGGTCCGTTAATGGTTCCATTATTTTGTATTCTTCGGTTTCGTTTCTATGACTCAATTGATACGTTTTTGCTTCTTTTTGAGTGATAAAATACACTTTGAACTCATTCATCATTTCAACATATATATAAACCATCTACACCTTCAATAACTTCTAAACGCTAACCTAACTTACAACTCGCGAATTAGTAAATAAATGAATCAAAATCGGCTAGAAAAACCGTTGTGTGTATGTATACATCATATCATCAAATTTTGAACCCGGAACTTAGTGGTCAACGATTGAATCCCTGTTCACAAGGGCTGTACATTTGTTTAGGCTCACTGCAAAAACTTGAGCCCGATCCTTAAAACTTTTAACCGTCTTCTTTAAAAACACTAAATATGAAATCTCGGAAGCGCTTCGAGTACTGTACGGGGTCCACAGCAGAAATGGAAGTCGGGTCGTACTGGAATGACTTATAAGCATGCTCAAGCTTTTTGCTGATGTCATAGTCTTGTAATATGTCTATTATACCAAAGAACAGGATGACATCATGGAATTCTTGTGTCGGTTCACCAACTAACTGAGTCTCGTGACTTCTAACCGTGAGTTCTACCCGAGCTGGCATGTTAACGCCCAGCCTTACAGGGGCCCACCTGCAGAATAGTAAATCTAAAATGTTAAAATGAGATCACAAATAAGAATAAAAATAATCTAGGAATTTGTATGCATGCATTATAAGCAGGCTTTGGATGACTTTCAACATATTTAATCCGTTCGAACTATTTGACCCGTTAGAGATCAAACATACACAAATCGACCCATTTATAACAAGTCGAGTCAAAAAAGCCACCTAATAACTTACCGTTTAGGGTCAAGAGAGGAATCTGTATCTGCTGAAGAAACCCTAGGGCTTGACCCGCTGCTATCTGGTTCAGTGTTCCCTATGAATGAAACCAAGATAATCGTCACTTTGGGCTCATAAATTTGTAAATATGTGTGTAGACAAGATCTAGACAAAGCACCTTCATCTGCCGATAAGTCCTGATTGGATTCTTGAACACTAATACCGACTAAAAGACTATAATCCATAATTCTTTCCTGTTCAAGAAACTCACAGTCCCTATTGATCTGCCTGCATCAACACGATATATTTTGTCTTAATTAGCAAAATATTTTGTCTTAATTAGACCCAGTAAAATTAATCATAGGGGTTAAAAAGTTAACCTATAAAACTCTTGAAACCGATCTTTCTGCAACCGGAAAATATAATTGAGATCAAGATCTTTGAGGGTGGTATTTGCATCAATTTCAGACTCGGGTTTATCTGTTATTCGACCATGGGAAGAGCCTTTTAAGTCAAACCGCCTATGAATCGGTACATTGGTAGAGAACAAGTTTCCCATAACAACGAACCGGACCTACTCATGAACCAACAACAAAATCAGCAACCAGGTGTTACAAAATCTCAAAAGGCTAAATTATTTTTACTCGTACCTTTCGTTGTGAAGATCCACTCAACTTCACACAATGTAATCCAAAAAATTTGGTGAGGAGTGTGTTTTCAAAGGATTTTATATGCTCAAAGTATGCTGGAAGCATCCTCCTTAGTACCTGAAACCGTTAAACATTATAATCACTGACATCAAGTAATAAAGAGTGAGTTAGATTGAAAATTCGACTCACTTTGACTTCTGCCTTTTTCATCGTCTTTATCATATACTTGTTATCTGATGTCATGTAAAAGAAACTGCCACTTTTTCCAGGAGACGAGAGCTCGCGAAGAGCCTCGTTTCCACAAATTGATAACATGTAATCCATTGGATCCACATTAAACAAACTCCTAAGTGTCCTGAAACCACATATAATATTTAAAAACAGTCTAAATAAACTATGATATTTGAACATCATATAAAAGTATCATCTAACCTGAAAACCGACAGGCAGTAATCTTTAAACTTAAAATCACATGACTGGTGAGGTGGCGTATGTTTGGATCCTTCAGGAGGAAATCTGGTCCATAACGTTTCCTTGTATTCAGAAGCGGTAGGCTTCAAATCAAGAGGTTTAGATTGACTATGCCTCCCTACAGAATGTCTGCATTCGCACCATATTAGCATATGATTAGATTATATGAACAAGAGATTAGTATCCAAAATATACCTTATTCCAAGCTGTAGATTGAGCATGAGCTCATAATTCTTATGCCCTTTGCTTATTGTGACACCTTGCCTCTCAGTTGCTCGTTGGTTTATTCCCAAACCATCAATAGATTGTCTGATAATGTTGGTATCAATTTTAGAATTCTTCCTCACGGGTTGCTTTTGATGTTTTACTTCACTATTTAACCAACTAAACGTCTTATCCGAAGGGAAAACCGTAAGCGATTCCACCTCATAAACCACGCATTCACTCAAAACAAACGAAAACAGCTGACTAGGATCCCAATCATCATGCGCAACAGTTGAATCAGATGAACAAAACTTCACATGTTGTTCTTTAAGATCCTTACCCCAAACGCCCGAATAGAAACTCCCATCTTCAAACCTAAACACACCGTTTCCTTTCGGAAATCCACACTCCCAATTCCCATCAAACCGATTCCCGTTAGCCCAAATCAAGATTCCGCTCCCACTCATCCTTCCTCTCTTCCATTGCCCGGTATACTGATGACCGATATTCCATTGATACGTCCCGTAACCATCATACAACCCTTTCCTCCAATCACCTTCATAATGATCACCGTTCGCATAATTCATACTCCCTTTACCATGCTTCTTATTCATAACCCAACAACCTTTATAAGTATGATTCAACGAACCTGTAAACATACCCTCACCGTCCATATAACAGTTCTTGAACTGACCCTCGTAAGTAGCACCCGACGGCCAGCTAAACTTCCCTTTACCATTAACCTTCCCTTTACACCACTCCCCAAAATACATACACCCGTCCGACCATAAATACTTTCCGACCCCGTGAGGGCAGTTTTCCGACACCCACTGGCCCATATAAATATCCCCATTCGAGAATATCTTTTCCACATGAAAAGCCTCAGCATCACCACCTTCTTCATCCACATGAGCTACAGACATTGTCGTAAAAATGCTAACCGCCCTCGACTTCTTAACTTTCGCTTCCCACGACTTCAAAAAACCGGAAAATTCTTTGCTCATTCTCCCACCCGAACAAGTGATATCACACACACTATCTCCCTCAATTTGCTGCTAATTTACATACAAACCAGTGATGCAATTAGCCCAGATCAAGCTCACCTTGCATCATCAACATAACTCTCAGACGCATTACAACAAACACCTGGTATGCAACCCAATAAACCCACAAAACCCACCTTCTAAAACCCAACAAACCAAACCCAAATCACGGAAACAATAACCAAACAATGCCAACAATCAAATTATTCAAACCCCCCAATAAAAACTTTACTTTCAAGAAAACTCTCAGACGCATTTCAACGAACACCTGGTATGCAATCCAAGAAAGAAACAAAAAGGGGTTATTAATATTATTATTGATGGGTGTTGTAGATTTGGCAGAAAGTAGGGTACCTGTGGCTTCTAAATTTGAAATGAATGTGCCCAGCTGTTCTGTTCCATTCCATTCCATTGATTATGGAATCCAACAACGACCTTTTCTTTCTCTTAATAATAATAATAATAATAATAATAATAATAATAATATTTTAGGGTTTTAATGTTTTGCTTGACATAGTAAATGGACTGGTGAACTTGACAGAGTTCGTGATCATAAGTGTTACATGAAAAAAGAATGTGTGTGATATTAATGTGATTTATTATGATTTATGACTTAGGTTTTGTTTTATATGTATTTTTAGGTATTTAATTGGGTCCTACTAATAAGACACTCATCATCAAAATTCAGACACCCTTTATACGAGTCGTATAGACATCCGTACTCTGACATCCACCAACTTTTTGGTAAAGGTGTTTGACTAGATTCTTAAACGAGTCGTATGACTTATATGAGACGTTGTTGATATATATACGAGTAGTATAGCCTATACTACTCGTATACTGCTCATACACCCACTAGACGAGTAGTATAGCCTATACGAGTCGTTTTGGATTTTTATACACCGAGGGTCGTCTCCGATAATTGTTAAAAAAAATTTGGGCCAAAGGCGTTAAAAAACTTGGACCTTAAGTAAAATGGTAATTTTGTTGGGTTTAAACAATTTAATTTTTAAATTGGCTTACTTGGTTATGATTTAAGTTGTGTATAAAACTTTTTGTATAAAAATAAAGGTAAAATGTTTAAAGTGAGACTAGAAACCACGACCTTTTGGTTGGAAGTCAATTCAAATTGTCTCGTATAGCTTATACAACTCGTATAGGCTTTCTCGTATTAACTGGTCAACAAAAAAGCTACTACCTATATGAGTAGTATGAGTTATACGACTCGTATAGATGAGCCAGGGTGTCCAAATAACAAATTGGGTGTTTGAATGGAGAAGGACATTTAATTTAATGAATTCTAGTAGTTGACTTGGTCAAACCTGCAATAGCCAGTTAAGTAGTTAACCATAACTATATATATATATATATATATATATATATATATATATATATTTATAGTTTTATTTTTTATATTATCATTATAAGTTGTAATTTATTGACACATGGTTTGGTGCCGTGCTTCCATGTTTGTTTAAACATGTCTTTACAAATATGAAATAATGAATTATGATGGGACCAAAGACCAATTGGTCTAGCTTCATGTCTTTTCCTCATATGACGGGTCGAGTCTCACCTTTAATAAGAATAATCCATGTCTCGGATATCCGAATATTTGCTTATAAAAATGTTGGATATTTCCATTCGTCTAATTTCGTGATTCCTAGGAATCAAATATATATAAACACCGTATCGTATAAGAGTTTGGACAAATCATGTAAAAGCCGGAAGATATATATAATTTTACTTGAAGAGTTTGGAAGTATTTTGTAATTGATTTATGACAATCTTTGTAGCACCATTATATGAATCTTTAAAATTTTATTTATTTTTTTTAATTTAGGAATAATCTACTCAAATATTTTTTTGAACGACTAACGAATAAAGCCCAACAAAAACTCAAGGTAGCCCAATGACTAAAGACATTATAAGCTACGGTCACAGACAACACTGGGTAGCTCAAACTTACTATCTCTTGTTTCGGGAAAAATTCGCAGCCTGAAAATCCAATATCGTAAAACCCGATGGTGATCAAATTCGAATTTGAGACATTACGGCATTCATTCCAAATTTAATTTCCTCTCTGATCTGATTTTAGTTAAGTTAAAGCTCATTGACACACTATTCAAATTAAATAAGATGTTTAGTTTTTAATATTTTTTTTAAATAAGTTAGTAAAATGTATAAAAGCTATTTACGTTTAAAGTAAAAGTGGATAAAGGGCACAATGGAATTAATTCTCCTTTTAGTTTTTTCTCCATTGAAAGAAACTTCCATTTAATTATAAAGTTGTCACCTGTTCATTTCAGTAAATCAAGTGGTCAAGATTTTTTACAAGTTTCAAGCTTTTAACTTTTTGTTATAGATTGGATCATTTTAGATATGAACAAACAATATAATATATGTTGGTAGTCCCTAGCTAAAAACATGTACTTAAATCATATTTTAATCATGCGTTTAAAGGAGGATAACGAAACTTAATGGTCTTGAAAGCAATAACAGTCACACACGATTGTTGACCATGGTTTAAATATTGATAATATAGTCTAAGTCTGCTTATAATAAAGATTTCTTGTTAACCTGGATTTATCCATTGATTCTTTTATAGTTTTTAAAACTTTTGGTACAGCTTTTGAAAATATATAAATAAAAGACGTTTACATTTTTTAAAGGTGTATGTGTTAAATGTGTCAAACACTAAACCAGATTGAAGGCTCCTAATATTTCGGAAAATATATAATATAATAATTAGTTTATTATTATGAGATAAGTTAGTCTTATTTTATTTAATCCTATTTGTTTTAGATTCAAAGTGTGTATTTGAGTTAGTACATGATTAGTCATGTATGGGTTCTATATAAGCCATACATTGTATCAAAATTATTAAGTTTTCTCGTTAGTCGTTTTCTTAATAAGATAGTAGATCGTGTGTTGATCAAATCTCGTTTTCGTGTTCTTGATTCACCCGCTCAAAGTTTAACAATATGGTAGTAACATTTTAAGGATTCGGTCCCAACTAAGTTTAATAAAATAATAATTTTACTCTTGTGTCAATTTTCCTTTGTAGTTTGGATGGTTTGTTTGTTTTCATTTACTTTTTTGTATGGTCAAGTTTCTTGCAGTTTGTAAGTTATCTTTTCGTTTCAATTTAAATATATTCAGTCTTTAATTTTTTTTTTAATATAAACTAGAGGTGAGCATGAGTTGTTCGATTGTCTTATAATTAATATAAACTAGCTAAAACTTATATAATTGAAAAGATTTACTAAATACATACTTAAAAGACAACAAAAATTAGATTTTTTTGTCTAGGATACTAAATAAGGTGATTTGTATTTAAAAAATATTTCTATCCATGCATCAAAAATATTGGTATGAAATGTTGTACCTTAAGCCATGTATTTCTTACTTTGATTAATGATTAGTATATAGTTTAAATAAAATTAAGAGCCAACACAACTTGACTTGAAGTATGTTAAATCTAGCACAAATGTTGTAATTTGATATAGAATCAAGATGCAAATAACCCAATTGTCATAAAAGCCCATGAGAACTGGTCTCAAATCATTGTTGACTTCATGTTTGGACTTTGGATCAATAAGAAAGAATGTGTTGACTCAACCATAATAATCGAGTTACCAATTGACTCATTAACCAAAACATTTAGTGTTGGATTCTGATGGATGATATCCGTCTTATTTTAGATCACGCGAGTCTTTCTTAAAAGTTTCTTCCGGCTTCCAATGAGAGCCACACACGAGTCAATAGGATAGCTCGAGATTGGATCAAAGAGACTTTGAGACTGTTTAAATCAATGAAACTCTTTGCTTCTTTACGACTCTATTTCCAATGCGTATAATATGAACTTGGATCCCATGAATGTGTCCCGGACTGAAGAGGTAGGTCCCCGCAAAGCCCAGTTGGACCCGTAAGACTCACCTTGAAAAGGTACATCTGCGCAAAAGACCAACTGGATCCGCATGACCCACCATGCTCAGAGAGATGAAGACCTTACACGCGGTAAGTCAGCTGTTCCCGCAGGAAAGCCTCCCTTGGTACAGTACCCTGCCTGTCCCCGCAGCTGTGGGTACAAGCCAAGAAGGAAGGCTACCCGCACTAACAGTAAAGCTACACGCATAAGACACTAACTCTTATACTTCAGCAATGTCACCTGAAGAAGGAATGAGCAGGGCGGGATATTCCCGCCCAAAAGAGCCAGTTCGTACGCTTCTAGAAGATCTTTTGTACTATACCTACCAAGGTATGGACAAATAGACAAGATCTGACAAAAGCAACCCATGAACCAATCACAGGGTGACAGCTCACGGACAATAGTACGAGGAGGAGCACGCTCCAGTACAAAATGTCACTATCAGCCGCTGCCTACCCACCAACTCCCATCGTGGCACGAACGTAGCACATAGTTGGTGGAAAAGAAATATTATATACAGCTGGCCGTACCTGCTTGGAAACCTACATTCGGCTATAAATACTCCAACACCTTGGAACGGTATCATCATCTTCTCTCTAGCTGTTTCTCTCTATATACACTTATATTCAGAGCAACTTAGTCTGATTCTCACGCCGGAGGGTGGTCACAAGGAGGAACCCCCCCCCCCCTTCCCAGTGACGAGCTTACGGTGTTTGTTTTGCAGGTTGAGAAGAATAACCATCTTTGCCGGACCTAACCCTTGTGGGAAACATCTACTTAACCCTAAGATTATCCTTAATCTGTCGGGGTCACTTAGTGTTTCTTCACGGACGATTAGATATTATGTGATTAATGCAAGTCAATGAAAATGATAACGATAATAATCGATATTTTTAATATAAGTCAATGAAAATATGAAACTAGAACAATTGTCACGTTGACTAATTATAATAAAAAGTCAATGGTCATGGGAAACGAAATGTTATTTAATATTATAGATGCCTACTTTCACACGGGTTGGTACGAGTCATTTCGGTTATCGATTAAAACCGAATATAATCCATGTCTCAATTTCTAGATTCTTATAACCGATTAGTTTGGTTATAATAGTCAAGTTTTTTCAGCTGCCGAAACAATGTTTTTGGCTAATATGTTTAACGTTAGTTAACTAATGAATTTGGGTGTATCCATTCAAGTCCACTAATAAACGCAATCAAGTTTTGAGTGATATAAAAACATGTCTTAAAACTAAAGAGAGCGTATAATATTGGTTACTAATGCACATATAATCATATCAAACTATAAAACTCAAATCGTAAATGAATAACAAGTTTCTATATAGTTATGTTTCTTAATATGATCATTTACTTTTAATTGTATTATTTTTTCTACTCACTCAACTGCTCAAGGGATCAACTTCTTCGTGGTGAAAATAAATGATGTAAAGTTGTATTGTATACAAGTAACACATGGGCTATTTTAAGCCCACTAATAAAGTTTAAATGCAAGAGCCCAAAAGTCCATGTTAGAAAACACATATTTAACTTGTAAGGCCCAACAATGAACTAAATATAGACAAATTACAAATACAATGACAATTGACAAGTTAACAATGGTAACAATGTGACATGTTCAAGTTTCAGATTCAGAATAATTGAATTTTGATAATATATATTCTATAACTATATAAAATGATATCGAATTTGGATATTTCGGGTAGTGGTGGTTACAGTAAGTTATTTCTAGATTATATTACTAAAACCGATATTAGAAACTACCCCAATACACGGTGTTATCTGATGCTACTAAAGTATAAGGTATATTTATACCTAAAAAGACGGTATATTCGTTTATATACGGTGCTTATTACTTAATGATGAATATTTTCATTTCAGAATCAATATATAGGTTAAGAATTGTAATAATCGTTTTAACCCTCAAACTATTTATTATATTAATCGACTTGAATTCATATAGATTTTTAACATTTAAACATTTATTGAGAAGTCGAGACTCTTGTGTAGCCGGATGATACCACGTGTAAGATGATGGTTGGTGCCATGTTGGTTTGGTGTGTTATGTTGGGCACACTAGTTATTTTTTTATAAGCTAAATTACTTTTAACGAAAACAACAAACAATCCTAGGTGGTGAAGATTGAAACTTTATCTTTAATAAAGTCTTAGACGTTGGCCTTACTTATAGTATATGCTACAAGTGTCCCCTTGAATAATGGTTTTCACACATGATTCCAATGTTCCTTTTGGAGCTATTTCACATAAAGTAAAGTTTAAGTGATAAGCAACTTATTTTATTTCAACTAATTACTTTGAAACATACTAGTTTAATTTTATATGTCGGAGCCTTAAATTTGGGAACCAAAGATATACCGATAACAAGAACCACATCATCATATGGTGTTTCATGTATGATACATACACAAAGCTATTAAGAGTTGTTGGATTGCTATTAACTTTCACCTTATTTTCTCTTAACACTTCTAAATTAATGAGACATTAGCTTCGTTAGGTTTATTATTGATGTGGCATCTGTATTAAATGACGTGACATTTAAAAAATTACAAACTAAACAGAGACGGAAACTTGGGATTATGGCGACGAAATTGAAGATGGATGAAGATGTTAGGGGAATTTTCGTATAGTTATTAATTTATTTTTTTTAATGACACGTCATATAGAAAAATGTCACGTCATTTAAAAATATAGCACACCATCAATTAAACTAACGGAGTTAATGTCCCGTTAGTTTGAAAGTGTCAGAAGAAAATAAAATGAAAAGTTGAGAGTGATGAAAAATATTCCGTTAGTTGGGAATGTTCACGACCGACAAGTGAAGGTTTAATGTTTATAATCAATTAAAGAAAATATAGGCATTTTTTAGACCAATTTACACTATGAGTTTCAAATCCACCTCTTATTTTTAATTTGTTAACGCACACATTTTTTTAAAGGCTAATTTTATTAACAACTAGAAATTACTCGAATCTTGTCAAGAATATATATATGTATTTCAATCTATTTTGAATGCACACATGCATAGGCATGTTATTTACTTTATTGAGGAGTTAAAGTTTGTTATAAACATGCTTAGATTTTTTAATACGCTAAATTTGTGCTTGAATTTATATCCTACATGTAATATATATATATATATATATATACTAGTTTTTATCCCCCGTATTACGGGGGTTGTTTTATATTGTCTGTTCTAATATTTAATTTATTTTTTGAATTTATATTTTTTTATTGTATGAAAGTTAATAATATACTTATGGTTTGATGATAAATTGTTTCACAAATAAATGAGATGTTATAACCCGGTTTAAAAGCTATATGGTTTTGATGAGACTCAAGACCCGTTTATTTTTTTACTATAAAATTGGTTTTTTAATTATAAATAATATTTATGAAAGTTAATAATATAATTATGATTTGATGAGACCCAAGACCCGTTTATTTGTTTAGCTACCAAATTGGTTTTTTAATTTAAATAATATATATATCTTTGTTAAAATAAATAAGATATTAATTTTTATTATATCCTATTTTATAGGATTTTTACATCAATAATTTGGTGAGAATAATTTTTAATTTAATGAGATGTTATTACCCGTTTAAGGAATATCTGGGTTTGGTAAGACCCATACCTATGAATTCGGGTCAAATGCATGAGAAACCTCCATTTGAAAATCAAGCAAATCTGGTGACTCCAAAAAAAGGGGGAGCGACCACATCGCGACACGTAGGATTATTATGTCTTCGTTTATATTATATATATATATATATATATATATATATATATATATATATAGGGTAAGGATCCTAAGAGAACCCTTTGCAAATTGAGAACTTTGAGAACCATTTTGGACCCCTAAAAACACCTTTGAAAAAAATATTTTAAAAAATCATAAAACAAAAAATAACAAAATTTTTAAAAAAATAAAAAAACCAAAATTCTTATATTTCATTCCGGTTTCATTAAAAAAATAAAAAATAATAAAATAAAATTTAAAAAAATGTCGTATTATACACATATGTATAATTTTATTTAATCTTTAATTACATAATATACACATATGTACAGTGTCATTTATCTTAAATTATACACATGTGTATAAAAATCATGTAAATGTACATACATGTATATATTATACATATGTGTATATAATTTGGCTAAACCGAGTTTTTTTATATGAAACCGGGATGTTAAAACAAGAATTTTGGTTTTTTTACTTTTTTAATTTTTGTGTTTTTTTTATTTTATGATTTTTTTTTATTTTTGGGTTTTTTGTGGTCTAAAATGGTTCTCATGATTTTCAATTTCAAAAAAGTTCTCTCATGATCTTGATCCTATATATATATATATATATATATATATATATATATATATATATCTATATATATATATATATTATGTGCACAGCTGCATTAGCCGATGAGGAAAAAATGACGTGTTGTATACATGATAGTGAATGAGAGTGTCAAAGAGAGAAATAAGAATCATAACAATTCTACAAGGATAACCACTTTTAAAAATTCATAAATTAAGAAATAAGCATAGAAGCTTCAAGTACAGTAGTTTATACGAATTTTTCATACCACAACTTGTTTATAATTCTTAATTGAACGCATCATATATATATTTTACTGACCTGAAAGGTGTCCGTACGATGTGACAAGAAACATAAATACTGAAGATGTAGCGACAGAGTTGATACTTTTTAAATTTTCAAAAATTAAGTAAAGATCAAAAGAAAAAAAGTTGTATGTTATTTTTTAATACGACACATATACCCTTATAATCTTTTAAAAACATGCAACGATTGTTGTATCATTAACGATAACATTTGTAATAATGATCAAGTAATTTAATAGAGGTGCAATTAGAAAAAGAAATTATGATGTCACAAATGGTAAAGTATGTTTTTACGTATTTATCAAATATTGTTTCAAACAGAATTAGGTTTGTGTTTGTGCAACAAAAGTATACAACTAACTTAAGCTTTTTAATCTTCTTTCGGAAAATTGTATGTAATAATTGACTAATATAAGTTTAAATCTTTAGGCTATGTGTAGTGGTCTTAGTGGAGCTACAAAATGAGGCGTTTTGCGTCATGTGGCGCCTAATCAGCAAATGATGGATTTTTATTTTAGGGTTGTAACGGTGTTGTAGCTCAATATATATATATATATATACACACACACACACACACACACATATATATATGTATGTATGTCACCCACACTCACACACTAATATAATAATATTAAACACAAAACACAATCAGGCGAGAAATACTCCTCGCCCCACCCCTTTTTGCCCCAAAAGTTGCCCAGGGGGGCGGTGTTCGCGCCCCTTATCGCCCCATATTTGCCGCCCACTACAGATAGCCTTATTGCACATGTTTTGATGTCACACTAGAAAAATAGTGAGAAATAATCTTGGTGAAATGGTTCATATTTGGATTTAAAGCTACACATTTGTTTTTTTCCCAGATTATACACATTAATTTGTGTTATAACTCTCATTAAGAGGTGAAACACACGAGTTAAAAGCGTGTTTATATGTTTATGCACCCATTTAACGAAGACGTTAAAACTAAATACCATTTTAAAAGTTGAACGTGATGAGTAACAACTAACAAGATGTGCCTGAAATGTAAAATGTGAAAACATCTTTATTCAATTTTAAAAATGAAAAAATGATAAATAATATTATATAGTTTACTAAGCATATAGATTGTTTTAATGCAAGGGACTATATATCTATCTCTACCACTTAAAGTTATATTATAGGCCACGTTTATTGTATAGGCCAACAAGGTATGTTAGCTAACTTAGGTACATATAACATGGAGCATCTTAAATAGGTAAAAAAAGTAATTCAGACGTTTCATGCTTTCGCCCATCCATGTGTCTCTTGTTACACATTATTTTCTTCATTTACGTGCTAATAATGTTCACAAGTCACATGAACACACCAGAATGCATTAAAATGAAAGTGTTGTTTGTTAATCAAAGTGAATTAGTGGTGACCTAACTTCCAAATATGGGTGTAAATAAGTAGAGCTCACTAGAATCTTTCATGAGTTACTCGAAGTCAGCTTGCTAAACGTTTGAATCAAATTGAGCTTAAATGAGTTTGTGAAAATTAGAAATCCATTTAATAAACAAGCTCGAGAACAGCTTCACATAATAGTGACTATTCACAAGGGGCTAAATTTTGTTATTTTATTTTATTTGTTTAGAACGACGACTTTCTTTTATTTAAACTATCACACTCTCCAAAATTGAAGACCCCGATGCCCCACTTTAGTTAGACTATGTTGTCTTAACCGAGTTCGCACTAGTTTCAGAATATGGCTTGAGCGTTCCCCCGGGAAACCATATCGCTGATTGTCACTTGACAGTCGTTGTGCCACCACAAGAGCAGAACTCTCTGGTGTAACACACAGTGGGACGGAAACTCGGGTGGCTCCGGGTTCGAACTAACAACCTTTGCACAAGGTCAAGCTCAAATCTTTCATTGCCAATATCCATCAAAATGTGACACAATATGGATTTGAACTTGGGTATCCACTGAATAATCCAAGCCTTCTACCACTATGCCACAAGGTAAGGATTCACAAGAGGCTAAATGAGTCTTTTTTTTGTATAAATATAATTTTTGTAATCTTATTTTATATTGTAAATGTATGGTGAATTTTAACATGATTTTAAGCATATTCTAATATTTAAATAACTAAAAAAAGTTGAAAAGGAAAAATATAGAACTAAAGTTTTAAATCCTCTTAGTTTGCAGGTATTATTTTTATAAAAATTGTATATAGCTTTGTTGTCGTCATTGTTTAATGAACATGATGTGTTCGTAAAGTATCTTCTCAGTAATTTAAAAATGAATGGAGTTTAGATCATATAAATGATGGTTTTAGTTTGTCGTTAAAAAGGTTATATAACTTTTTTGTTGACTTGTATCACGTCAATTATGGTAGTTGGAGAATTCAAGAACGGCACCATTTATGGAAACAATTTTTTTTATTATTTTTTTCTAGAAATTAAAGAAATATTACTTTATAAGTAAACTAAGGGGCTGTTTGGTTCATTCATATCCGAATGAGTCAGATCTGAATGAGACTCTGTCCCATTCAGCAACAACAATGAGTTTGAATGATTCAGTCCTAATTTTAACCATTCAGTGTTTTTCTGTTTGGAAACAAACAGTCTGAAGTCTGAATGAATCAGATGTTTACATCTAAATGGTTCCATTCAGATGTAAACAAACAGCCCCTAAAACCCATATCCTATGTACATAAATAATTCACTTTGGAGGATGACCCTAGGGAGTTACAACTTACAAGTGTTGGAAGTCACTTGTGAACAATATGTCATTGATAAAACATACTTTGCACATATGTTGATAAAACATGTAAAACCAATATAAATGAGAGAAACTATAATCTAAATGTTAATAGATCGGTCACTAACAGATTGCGGAAGATAATTAGATAAAGATCATTTGGTATACAAGTGAATAATGGCGCACAAACTTATGATGTTGTAAGGGGGCATGGTGTGAAATTTTATTTTATTGTATCGAAAAATCTGAAGACGAGACATGACATGAGAGATAGATGGAATGAAGTTTTTACAATTATGTAAAATTATTTTTTTCAAGCATTGAACAAGCCATTTGAATAGTTTTCACTTTATCTTTGTATCTAACTAATCACATTATTATCAATTTAATTTAAATTACATTGGATAATACATGTTATTTAAACAATGAAAAATCACTGTTAAAGAGAGACTAAATATTCTAGGGTGAGGTAACTGTACAATAATTACGAAAACAAAAAACGCTCAAGGGCTAAAATACTAAAATGCTCAGCCAAAACTAAAAAGCTCAAAAACGGTTTTCGTCAAGAAAAGTAAAAAATTGAGTACAAAACTGTTTATTTCGGTGAACCAATGATTAATTTGATATGTATTAACGATTTCGAGATCTTATGATGTGATTTCATGGATCGATTTCATGAATATAGATATTCTTATATTTAATGTACGTTAAACAATTATTGTATTCTATCTTTTATCAAATAATTTAAATGATATCGACAAATTTGCCCTAATAAATGTTACACAGAGACAAATATTTGAAAGATATGGTTACACACATATGCATTCACACATTGATTGGACATTAGGCTAAGAATTAAACCATCCATTTAACTTATACTATTGATTAGATACTGTAACACAAGCAAAGAACCAATTTTAAATGAGTACAATTATGCATATATATAATTGAAATTTGTTTCAATAAAGGTCAAATCAATTCACAACTTTACGTAATAGTTGAAGATAAGATGTATTTAAATGAAACTTTGACAACTTGTTATCAATGTTTTCAGACCCGGCCCAGATGTTGACCCGGACGCTTTGCCGGGTCAAAGGGCGGACCGGTGTTTGACCCGGATGACGCCATAAATAATTTAAATATATTTATATATATATACACCCCATTTATCTAAACATATAAAATTTATATAAAAAGAATAAATAATATTAAGTAACTTTCCATTTCATTTATAATGTTTATTTTCACTATATCACTATATAAGATTTATGTTTCAACTAAAGAATCAAAAAATAAGGTTGGTTGGTTGTTAAGAATTTGGTAAGCATTTAGTTAATTTCGGAAGGCACCCGGGTTCGAATCCCAGCGTGACCTTTTCTTTTTTATTGGATAAAAACAAGCTTACCGGTTCAACCGGCGGTTCACCGGTTCCGGTCGGACCGGAAACCGCATAACCCGGCCGGGCAAATAGAAAACGGGTTTTATATGCGAACCGGACCGCCATTCCTAGCGGGTCCCGGTCGAACCGGCCAGTCCGGTTCGGGTTTCAAAACAGTGCTTGTTATTATACACACTACAAAACACACGTCAAATTCATCATCGTCTGTTTCAAAATCTCATTGTCGATATCTCGTGGAGAAGCACAAGAACCTTATGAAACCACACATCCAAATACTCATTTTACTTATATGACCGCCATATACTATAATTAGGTGTTTCAACATTTTTAGTATCAGGTTATCAATGTAAATTTCAATTAACTTATAACTTAGTAAGTCCATCCAAATTAAAATTCAGTTCGTTAACAACATCTGTATCATGACTTGTTACACTCACATACATACAACTCATATAATTCATTTATCACATACATGCAACTCACATAATTCATTTATGTTTTATAAGCTGTATGGAAGATGTACCTTCTTCACTAATTATAACGTATAAAACTTAGTGAGTCCATCCAAATTAAAATTCAGTTCGTTAACAACATCTGTATCATGACTTGTTACACTCACATACACGCAACTCATATAATACATTTATCACATACATGCAACTCACATAATTCATTTATGTTTTAAAAGCTGTATGGAAGATGTACCTGCTTCACTAATTATAACGTATAAAACTTTAACAAGACATATAACCAACTATGCACTCTCATTGTGTCTAACTTGTTAAATGCTTACACCATCTTTCTCTATGGCATACCTAACACGACTATAATGTTACTAAGGTCCTTACACATGATCGTCCATTATGATACAAAATCACAATTTTGTTATAATACGTATCAAAATCCAATACATTTTACCAATTTCTACTAGTTATTGATATCATTGCAAGTGCACGACAATATAATCACAAACATTTCTACTAGGTATACATATTTCGCATTCCATATTGGTTACTTATTATTACCATGTATACATCGAACTAAAATATGAGAAAACTTTCACAATTACCTTCAAGTCAATATGGCTCCATATACAATTATAATATATGTTTATTAACATAATCATTTTAACCAGTTTACAAATGTGATTGTTGGCTTAGATGGATCAAACGTACAAATCAAGCAAACAAATGTATACGAGATATTGGGGAGACAACCCAAACTCTTTTATTATAATCAAACTAATTTAATGAACTTACAAAGAAAAAGATTTAATAAAAACAATAATCAAGACCCTTATGTATAAATCTACTTAACTTGTTTTCCAAGACATACATTTTTTAAATCTATTACAATTCAGTTAATTAAATAACATAAATAAACTTTAATAAAACATAACAAACTAAACACTTTACTAATAATTCAAAATTAACCTTTAGTAACTTTTAACATTTAGTAACTTGATTAACATAAATCATTTCATATCCTTTATAACTGAAGTGTCACAATAACGTCAAAAGATGCCTCGTGCATGACCATTGGTTGCCCGGGGTCAACCATCATGGCCCACTTATTGATATAAGTAAATGGTTTCATCCTACCATAGACTCATCATGTTAGTGGCCACAACTCAAAACAAACGGTATGCGGCCACACGAGAAGTGTCAACACTTCCAAATTAAAAAAAAATAAATCATCATCATTATTTAACAGAAGAGAGACGGAAAATCAAAATTTAGACCTCATCAGAAGTCGACACGTGACATCTAGGGGTGCAAACGAGCCGAGCTGCCCGCAAACACTCGATCTCATGTCCATAAAAAGCTTGACACAAGTTGAGTTTTTTCAAGCTCGAGCCGAGCTGTGCGGCAAATAAAGTTCGTTTGGTTTTCAAACCTGAGCTCAAGCCTTGCACGGGAAGCTCGTTTAGGCTTGTCGAGCCTTAACGAGCCTTATATATTTTTAAGTCTTATCACTTTTGGACTTTGATGCATCAGACTCACACTTCACAACCGAGCTCGACCCTAGCTTTGGTTCGTCTAAGGCACTACGAGATTCAATAAACATGTAATAAATAAGCTGAGTTCGAGGTTTAGAACAACTCGACTCGTTTACACACCTAAAGTAACATCCATTAAAGATGAGAGACGGAAAAACAAACTTTTAGACCGGTTACAAAACCGCACAAATGAAAAATTACAGAAAAATCAAATAATACCAAATTTTCACTCGTTCCCCCGTGGCACTAATTATATATACTTCGTCAAATCACAGATGCAGGCGACCTGTAACAGTTCCTTTTCGTCTCTCTCTCTCTCTCGGATCCAAACTCTCATACATAATAATAATAATAATAATAATAATAATATTATTATTATTATTATTATTATTATTCACACCGTTGAATCCATTTGCCTATACACACACCATATTCAAATACCTTCATCATTCTTCACTGCGTGTTTCACCTTCACGTTTCATTTCTTCTGCTCAAAGCTTCTTCGGCTATCATTTATTCAATTAAGGTATAATAATAATAAACCTAATTTATTCATATATTACTTTATAATTTCATGCTTTATCGTTTCAACTACTCGTAATCTGTATACTGTTACAGTCAATTTTGAATCGCAGGCGTTTGTTGTGTCAAATTTGCGATCATTACACCTATCCTAGGGTTTATGAAGGTTTTGTAATGGTATTATTCATGATCCTTAGGTTTTGAGGTTCAATTAGAGAGTTATTTGTAGGTTATTGTAGCTACATTATACTTAGGGCTCATAATTTGAAGTTTTTATAAAAGTTTTTATGCAAATTTAGGTTTTAATTGTTCGAGTTGACCAAATCAAGGTTTTAATGATTTTAGGGGATTTTTTTGTTGTTTATGTTGAATATATGTATGTGATGTATTTGTATGATTAACTCATTTAAGTCAACTTGTTGACTTACATACATTTGACTTTTATTGTGTTGATGCAGATTGATTTGTGAGCATAATTTGAAGTTTTTAGAAAATTTTGTATGCAAATTTAGGATTTAATGGTTCGAGTTGACCGAATCGAGGTTTTAATGATTTTAGGGGATTTTTTTTTGTTTTTTTGTTGAATATATGTATGTGATGTATTTGTATGATTAACTCATTAAAGTCAACTGGTTGACTTACATATGTTTGACTTTGAATGTGTCTATGCAGATTGATTTGTGAGTTTTGAGACAAATTAAGGGGATATATGTGAAATTTGTAATTTAAAGGCTTGTGTTTATGTAACGGAAGCGAAAATGGCACGGAAAAGTTTCAGTTGTTCGTCGACGTTGTTTCTTGTTCTTTTGGCTGTTGGATCGTTTTTTGCGACGTATAATTTGTTAACAATGGCGGTTCATTACAAAGCGGTGAATTCTCTAGGGTTAGCTAATGATCCGATTGTTGAGATGCCTGATAATATGAGAAGATCGAGGGGTGGCAAGGCGTTATTTCATGTTGCGTTGACTGCTACTGATGCTCCTTATAGCAAATGGCAGTGTCGGATCATGTATTATTGGTATAAAAAGACGAAAGATATGGCTGGATCAGAGATGGGAAAGTTCACCAGGATTCTGCATTCGGGTGTCCCTGATAATCTGATGGATGAGATTCCAACATTTGTTGTTGACCCACTTCCGTCTGGTTTGGATCGAGTAAGATTGAATCTTTCTTTATTCTTTTCCATCCCTTTATCTTAGATAAATATATATTGATTGTGAACGGTAATAATTAAACCAACTAGTAATAAAATAAATAAATGAATACTGCAACATCTATATATCTATGTTAATTAGAGTGTGGGTATTCCTATGATGATTCACACTGATACATATGAAAGAATTTAACTGTTCTATATGTAAACTCACTGGAATATGCAAGTACTAAAAAGTACCCTCCACTAAGTCTTAACATGTAATTGTTACAGGGAGATAGTTAAACAATTACATTATGTGACTAAATTTAACATAGTGATTTTCATGGACAAAGGTAGCATGCTGTAATACTTGCTTTTAATTCAAACATGTGTGAATCCTCACACGTCCTAGCGTCTGTCGTGATCTAGCAGTTGGGAGAAAGGATTATATGTGCTCACTTCACATTAGTTACTTTTTTTATAGAAGATTATACCCTAATTACCTGTTTAATAAAGAGAGTGAAATCTTTGTAGTTAAATTCTACAGCTTAAGCATTTACATGTTATAAATAAAACCTAATGGAACCGAGTCAACTGACCCATTTATAAATTCATGTGTTGAAAGTGTGACCTCTAGGTTTATTCAACTTCTTGAACAAAATACAAATTAGTTTAAAGTGTTTATTCATAAGGAATAAGGATGCCATGATAAACAACCACAAATTAGGCATTCTTGTAGCTTTTTGTTTTTCAATAATTCCCCAAGAACCTTTACTTCAAACAAGAACAATAGTAGTTCCTAGTAGACTTTCTAAAACAAGATAGTCAAACCATTTGACTTTCAAAATATCATTGAAAATATTTACATATGAAGAACCTTTTTTAAAGTCTCGGGTTTACGAATCAATGATTTCAAATTTATAACATGTGTAACAAAATACAAGTTTCTTTACAAGAGATTTGTACGACATTGATCCACGAACACATGTATTTTGTGAAACAAAATTGTAGAGAAACTTGTATAAGTAACAAATAGAAGAGCAAGTTGCAAAAGAAACGAAAAAGAAAGTGTGAACCCCTTGAAAGTACCTATGACTCCCTAAAGGCCTAAAGAGTATGCACACCAAGACCCATCTAAGGCAAACGAAAATGTAGGTAAAAAGTAAAAATCAAGTGTGGGCAAAACAAGGGCCCCAACACAAAACTAGGCAAAAGATGTTGCCTTTTAAATTTTCTAGATGATGTGAAGAGCCTTTCACTCTTCAAGTTGGAAAATTTATATATCAAAACTTAAAAGGAATATAAAAAAGCCTCAAACTTAAACAGGTCAACCTACAAACCCTAAACGTTGCCGTTTTTTAAATGAGTCTAATTGACATGACTCGTTTAATAAACAATTTATACTGATTAACCCAAAGCCTTATTATTTTCTTGTCTTGGTAGGAGTTGCAATCCCTAATACACTATTTATGGATTACTTTATAGTATTCACAAGTGAAGACACTAATTTCCATTTTGATTAGGTACAAATAAATGCTCAAATTATTCAAAGAATAAGTTTCTTAACCAATATATCCACTTCCATACAAGCGAATAACCAAATATTGAATGCATTCCACCCGGGGCGTTAGATATGTGGTAGGTTACTTATTTGTCCACGCTGCATCAAGTTGCACATAAGGATTCCTTAGGCTACTATTCATTAAACAATATAACTATGTTTAAGTAGCTATATGATTACTTATTATTAAACAACATAGATATGTTTCACCGCTATGCTTAACTAGCTTTGTGGTTACCTATTATTAAACTATATAACTATATTTCACTCTGAGTCTTTATCAACATTGTGGTTACTTAATAAATCACAATATGATGTGATTTGACAACTTACTATTTCATTTATAAATCTTCCTTTTCATTTTATTAACTTTTGATAAGATACATTTTGATGTGTGATCTCGTTTAGAAAACTTCTTGTACTCACCTTTACTAAATTCAAACAAGTTCCCAGCTTCTTCAATCCAAGCTTTAACCGTCAGCATTTTTCTAATGCTTCAACTTATCTACAAACTGAGAACTGATTATACATAAGCATCCAATAAGCATCAAAATTGATTTAAAGCCAGTGTTGCATCAAATATAGTTTGAAAAGGTTTAGTTGAACAAAATCGTCATAGGTCTGTATATTGTCATTCTTGCCATTTGATTCTTTGAGTCATTTCTAGTTCATGGTAGTTTAATTGTTAAGGCCAAGTTCGGTTAGTCTTATTATGAGAATACAAACAACTTATTACTAGAAGTCCATTTAGTTGATCAACTAGTTTAATTTTTTTAAGTTGAGACAGTTCCCAAGTTTTCTAGAAATCATGTCTATTTATATTTTCCCCAATATTTCTAGGCTTTTTGGTTATATGCATGAAGGATATTTGAGGCATCATGTCTATTTATAGAACTTATTGTGGCTCGCCTACAATTGATTAAACCTTTATGTTGCATGCACATGCTTGTTTTTCCATTATGTCAGACACCTATTTGTGCATGTTGGAGCTTAGAAGTTTTAAAAATGTTGAATTAATAGCTTTCATATCAATTTATGTAGAATTATATATCTTTGGTTTTATGACATGGATATATTTGGTATACAGGGATACATAGTTTTGAACAGACCTTGGGCCTTTGTGCAATGGCTGGAGAGGGCTACTATAGAAGAGGAGTCAGCATTCTTCTCACATTCACACATTCCTAAGTCATATTTATACAAAGAAAATTTAATGACTATTTTGCCCTTTGCAGATACATATTGATGGCAGAGCCTGATCACGTGTTTGCAAATCCATTGCCTAATCTGGCCCGTGGAGAGCTTCCTGCTGGATTCCCGTTTTTCTACATCAAACCTGCTGAGAACGAAAAAATTATCAGAAAATATTTTCCTAAGGAAAACGGGCCTGTAACTAGTATAGATCCAATTGGTAATTCTCCTGTTATTATAAGAAAGGTACTACTAAAATAGTTTTCATAGATTACATACATTCCATGTTTCTTGAAATAATAATTGTATAAAGTAACAATGCAAAGTGGACCGAACGGGTTAAAAAATATGTTTTTAGTGCCACTTGTACTCAAAGAATGTAACAGAGAGACTGAAGGAATTTATACAGGATCTACTTGAAAAAATTGCTCCCACTTGGATGAACGTTTCTTTAAGGATGAAGGACGATCCCGAGACTGATAAAGCTTTTGGATGGGTGCTAGAAATGTGAGTTAAAGTTCACGAAGATAATTTTTAATTTTACACTTTTGCATATTTTGTATCTAGTCAACAAATTTGACTTTTATTTTGGTTTTTTCTTAGGTATGCGTATGCTGTGGCCTCCGCATTGCATGGCGTACAACACATACTTCGGAAAGATTTTATGCTCCAGGTATTTAATTTACTAACTATTGTTAATATTAACGGATAGTGCCATAAAAACCAACTTTAGTAATTAAATCCCTGAATTTGTTTAAAATGTAAACATCATTTACTAGCAGAATCATCGCTATTATTTGTTGATGTGGATACCATGTAGACTATGTTGCTGACATGAAACACCACCTTATGAAAAATGACAAATTTAAAAAAAAATTCATATCATTAGGCATGGTACAATAATTGTCCACATCATCATTTTTGCATACTTGTAACATCACCTCATCAAAATTTGATTGGTTTACAAGGGATAATTAGTCTTTTTTTTTAAATTTCTTGAGTACGTTTAACTTTGACCAAACAAACGATTGAACCAAAACAATTAAACGTACAGAGTATCCTTTGTTTTTTTCTTCTTTAAGAAAATGAGCGTTTTTGTTTTCTTTTTATGTTCGTTCACAAATAGTATAAACGAACGGTTCACGAACATATATGAGCAAACATAACTGAAAACAGATGGATGGACATAACTGAGTGTTCACTAATTAAAAAGAAACATGAACATCAATATGTTAGTCATTAGATCAAAAAAATTAGTAACACTAGACTAAGTTGTAATGGGTGACATTTTAATTTCATAAAACTAGACTAAATTGTAACGTGCCTAACTTTTTTCTTTATAAACATGTAAACAAATGAACATGAACAAACAAACTTAAAACAAATTTAAATGAAGAAACTAAATGAATGTTCACGAACATAAATAAACGAACGAGAGGTGTCTTCATGTTCGTTCGTTTTACTAAATGAACTAAAAAATATGATCATGTTCGTTTCTTTTAAATAAATGGAGATAAACGAACTTCCTGCAAAAGTTTCATTGAACGTTCGGTTAGTTTGCAGACCTAGGCTTTAGTTTTCCAAAATTGGGATGATGGACTTTTTCTTACAAATGCGAAAGTATGTTGGGTTATTAACCCTAAAGTTAAATTTGTTCTTAAAACTTAACTTCAATTTGTCAGCCCCCATGGGACTTGGAAGTTGGCAAACGGTTTATCATTCATTACACGTATGGATGTGACTACAACAAGAAGGTAATTGTTAATTTAATCTTTGAACGGGTCGATCTGGTTGCTTTCTTTTTTTTTTTTGTCTCAAAACTTAGGCTGTTAATTTTGAAGGGTGAGCTAACATATGGAAAGATTGGCGAATGGCGGTTTGATAAAAGATCACATTTACGCGGGCCACCGCCAAGAAATCTGTCTTTGCCTCCACCCGGGGTTCCTGAAAGTGTGGTAAGTATACTTCTGGTAGACGAATTTATGTATTGCTATACGTTTATACTCGAGTTCTCGTTATATGCATAATGCAGGTGACTCTTGTAAAAATGGTGAACGGAGCTACTGCCAATATTCCAGATTGGGATACTTCATAGCCGATTTTCGTATACAAAAAAACAACCGAAGATTATTAAACAATATCTAAAGTGAAGAGGAGCTAACACAAACAAAAAAAACTAGATCATCCTTTTGTTCTTGATACGCCTTAATGAATGTAATCAGTTAACTTTTTGGTTGGTGACTCGCTTTTACTATCTTTTTTACAGGAACGTAACGTGTCTCTCGCTTATCTTTTATCTTTCACTATAACGACTTTGTTTAAAGTTTTATTTGTCGTATCAGTTTAATGTTTTTTTAAGAATGGGTTTACATTTTTATAGATTTCGAAAAAAAAAGAAAATGAAATGTTTAGACTGACTGACAAGGCAGTTGGTCTTCTGGTCCAATGACATGGGGTTGATGGTTAAGGTTGAGATCTTCTGGTCTCGGGTTCGAAACCTGATTTAAGGTGGTTTTCCCGTAGTGGTGGGTTTACTCTTTGATGGTGTTATTGGGTGAGACAGATATAAAGCGTTAAAGCATGAATGAATGACGTCCTATCTCAAAAAATAATTGAATGGCAAGTCAAAGGAGACAAACCAAGTTGGAATCATACAGGCAGGTTTAGTCGGTGGTCGATCACATGGTGAACTAGTAGTTCACAGTTCATAGCACGCCCAATCACTGAACCTTTTGACTTTTACTCCACCAATATTTGTTTTCTAAACAACACAAAAACTCACTTTTACGACAAATCAAGGAGATCTTTTTTGTACTTTTTAAGAAAATAAGAGAATATTACTGATTTAACAAGTTGAGAGAGGTACGGCACAAAAAAACAAAGGGATTGGCTCGTTTGGCATAATCTTTTACGGTTAAAATGCAACACTTTTTAGGCAAGTTTTCCCTTGTCAAAGGGGTTGGCAAATAAAATATTAAATTAATCATTTTTAAAAAAAAATCAAGATTATCAGACCATGCTTTGTGGGCTAGTGCCCTGTCCATGTAGGACTTTAGCCCCCTAGTACACCGCACCGGGTGAATCAAAGGGGGCGCGTTAAAATGGGAAGTGCCAACTCATTAATGTCGGTGAAGGAACCATTGAGAAGGGGCCAGGGTCGGCTCTGAGAATGCGAAAAAAATTTTAGGCCAAAGGCGAAATTTTTTTGGGGCCTTAAATAAAAGAAACATTTTGTTGGGTTTAAACAATTTAATTTTATATGTGAAGAAACACCAAATGACCCCGGCAGATTACGGATAATCTGAGGGTTAAGTAGACGTTTCCCACGAGGGTTAGGTCCGGCAAAGATGGTTATTCTTCTCGACCTGCAAATCAGACACCGTGAGCTCGTCACTGAGAAGGGGGGGGTTCCTCCTTGTGACCACCCTCCGGTGTGAGAATCATACTAGATTGCTCTGAATATAAGTGTATATTGAGAGAAATAGCTAGAGAGAAGATAAGATAATGATACAGTTTCAAGGTGTTGGAGTATTTATAGCCGAAGGTAGGTTTCCAAGCAGGTACGGCCAGCTGTATAATATTCCTTTTCCACCAACTACGGGCTATGTTCGTGCCACGATGGGAGTTGGTGGGTAGGCAGCGGCTGATAGTGACATTTTGTACTGGAGCGTGCTGCTCCTCGTACTATTGTCGGTGAGCTGTCACCCCGTGATTGGTTCATGGGTTGCTTTTGCTAGATCTTGTCTATTTGTCCATACCTTGGTAGGTATAGTACAAAAGATCTTCTAGAAGCGTACGGACTGGCTCTTTTGGGCGAGAATATTCCCGCCCTGCTCATTCCTTCAGGTGACATTACTGAAGTATAAGAGTTAGTGCCTTATGCGTGTAGCCTTACTGTTAGTGCGGGTAGCCTTCCTTCTTGGCTTGTATCTGCAGCTGCGGGAACAGGCAGGGTACTTTACCAAGGGAGGCTTTCCTGCGGGAACAGTTGGCTTACTGCGTGTAAGGTCTTCATCTCTCTGAGCATGGTGGGTCCTGCGGATCCAGTTGGTCTCTGCGCAGACGTCCCTCTTCAAGGTGAGTCTTGCGGGTCCGACATGACTTTGCTGGGACCTACCTCTTCAATATGGCTTACTTAATTATGATTTGAGTTTTGTAAAAAAAAATTTGTATAAAAATAAGATTAAAATTGTCTCAAGTAAGATTAGAACCCTCAACCTTTTGGTTAGATGTCATACCCCATTACTACTAGCGAAGCTAATTGTTATGTAATTGTGTTGAAACATTGATTATACATATTTCTTTGATAAAAAATATATATAATTTTTTTTGTAAAAAAAAAAAATTCGGGCCTAGCGGGGTGTCGGGCCTATGGCCGTCGACTACCCCGCCATGCCTCAAAGACGGCCCAGGAAGGGGCCTACCTCAAACCAGCCAATCACATTTTTTTAAAAAAAATTAAGCCACAATGGTTTGTTAAATGATGAAATTAGTTAACACTCATTGTCTGCATAGCTGTTATTGCAGGATATTATGCAATTTTTTTAAAACCACAGCGCATAGCCTTACTGCTACAAATTTAAAGAGACTGACAAATAACATGAAAGAGATGAGTAAAACTAAGGCTATACGGTATGATTCACTCATATTATTTTTCATCATATGTCACAGCAGCATCGCATCAACTTTTTCTCCATCACCCAATCTCATCATACATCATTATATAAAAACCGAAAGTAATGAAAAAAAACAAAAAGGAGGATTGGGCAAAACATGGGTGAGGCTTCCATGATGCACCTGATATGATATTCAATGATACCATTCTCTATCATTTTGTCCACGTTAGACATCATTCTCTTTAATCACATCCCGCGCCTAAGGGTAAAAACGTAAAATGACATGATGTGAGCAAAATGTATCCATGTAGTGTGTGTGGCATGGACTGTGCGCATGGTCCAAAAAGAGTGAACGCGTGAAACAAATGTACCATTTTGGCAAATTATAACAACTGGAAATCAGATATTCTTGTTTATATTCTTATTATTGTTTATTAGTTTGCATACTATTCGTAATTATTAGAGAAGACAAAACTCTTGTGAGTTGTATTTGTAATTTTGTTGATATCTCAAGATAAATTGAAACATAAATGACCATCTTTAGTTTTTGTTATTGGTGTTATTGTTATTGCCATTACTTTGAAAACAAACCATATAGATTATTCTAACAATAAAAAACTTTAATTAATAAAAGTTTTATAAACTTTTATAGTGGAGTAACTTTTCTTTGAACCATAAAAGTAACTTTTTCTATCAACCTGTCTTTTTACGAATTAAGAAGTAAAAATGAAATTTATCAAGATAATCAGCTGATTTTTGTTTTTAAGAGATCTTTAATGCGTGCTATTTGAAACTTTTAGAAACATGAAATATCTTTAGCAGACGTGTACGCATTGTGCATAGACGAGCACGCAAAAGGCTTACACACAGACGAACATACTAAATGTGTACACGTAAGCTAAAAGTGTGATTTCATGTTTTATTAATAGCAAACAACAGCGGGAAGTTGCGCAAGACACAAAACATGAGAAAATCAGAAAACTAACAAACTAAACAACCGACCCCCAAAATAGCCAACAACTTATAGAGGATCAACAAATTAGGAACATGAGAACGACGAACACTACTTATACTAGTAAAAGGTTGAAACTTGAAAGTTGAATATGTTAGACATTTTACGAAAACTAGGCTTTGCTATCGTCCGGCACTTTTGAGGTCGGATATTTTACTTTACAAAAAACTGAAATAGCACGTGATTTCCACACAAACAAGAAAAAACTGTAACTTCTCACATTACATTTAGCCAATTATTTAAGACCATTTGTTATGGCGAGTGAGGGTCTCACCCTCACTGTCACATTATCACCACGTTACCAAGCTTCTCACTCGCTAAATAAAAAAAAAGAACATAAATAAACACGACATTAATTAAAATACTTTAAATCATTAGATAATATAAAATTATAAATTCCATATATTTAAAAATTTTTACTTTCTACAATTCTACCAGTTTACGATCTGATCTTATTAGAAGATCTATGTTGCATTTTAGGTAAAGTTTTAAAAAGAAATTTCAATTTAAGCTGTTGTAAAGCAACTATTTTCTTAACCGTTAAAAAAATGTAATCCTCACTTCCTCGAACGCTCGTGAGCTACTGAGCTCACTCACACAGGACAACACAACTCACACATAACAACCACGGCCAGCCCACGTGAGCCACCCGACATGTTGGCTCTCACCCGAACCTCTTATGCAGTACTCTAGATAGTCTAAAGGTAATATAATATTGTTGTCACGTCAAAAGAATTTAAAATATACTCCATATGTTTTATCTAAACATTTAATGTATTATGATGACGCTAATGTCTAAAAAACGTATTCTTAGCTAATATTTAAACAAGTCTACACATGCACTAATAACATAAGCATTATAGATCTTTTATAATAAGTTAAATGGAGGCTTCTCATGCATTTAACTCGAATTCATGGGTATGAGTCTTACCAAACCCGGATAATCTTTAAATGGGTTATAACATTTCATATATTTATGAAACTCTTTCATAATTAAACAATAATTTTTGCGGGTCATGGGCTCACCAAACCCAGATAACTTTTAAACAGGTTATAACATCTCATTTATTTGTGAAATAACCTCTTAATCATCAAAGAATAATTTACACGGGTTATGGGTCTTACCAAACCCTAATTACCCTCAATGAGTTATAAGATCTCATTTATTGGTAAACACTATCATTAAACCCTAATTTAATTTATCTTCTTTACATGTTCTTTGTTGCTGGTCTATCATCTTCATCGCCGGTTAAGTTCCAATACCACCCACCATTGTCAACTACATCAACATCCCTTTTTTCATTAGACAGGTATTTGTATTCATGTTTGTTCATTTAAAAAAATCAACATGCTCGTCTGCGTTTATTTTTGTGCGTTAAAAATCTAAAAAACCTACACATCATATGTATTAAATTAATAACAAACTTGAAAAAATATAATAACAAGCTAATATATATGTATTAAACTAAAACTAAACTACGTTAAAAAATAAAATAACTCATAATAAAATAGCAAAACGATAAAAACAAAAACTTGAATAAACATCCGTAACACGGGAAGATCAAACTAATTTTCCTAATAAATATATATACATTATACTAAAAGCAGCAATCAGTGATAATTAAAAAAATCTAGATAATGTAGACCCGCCAGTTATTTAAAAAAGATTTATTGGATTTGTGATTTTACCTACTCATTAGTGAGATCACTTTATTTTAAATCTCCCATTCTTTTTGTTCTATTTCCAAAAGTAGAATAATTAGTACGTATTATAATCTATTAAAATACCTAGCAATTCTTTATTTTATTTATGTAGTATTTAAAAACAGAAAAAGTACACCGACAAAACACATGCAAATATGCAATGTTCATCGTATTCCAAAACCACTATAACTCATTCGTATTTTTATACCATCATTTACATATATTAATGAATGTTTTGGTCAATGGACTGAAAACCGACCTGTTAACAGAGAAAATTGACTGAAATTAACCATAGCCGAACAAAATCAACAGTTATGATTAAATGAATATGATTTACTGACCAGTTGTTTATGATTACGGTTAATGGGTATCTGTTAACCGACTTTTACCTTAACGGAACCAAAAAGAACCTTGTATGTTTATGTTTTTACAAACTTTATAGATCTATGTGCATCTTTTACACATCTATTTCCATATTTTATAGCTCTATTTCCATCTTTTATACATCTATATTCAAATTTGTAACTATATTATCATCTTTTACACCATAACCGAAACAATTTCAACTAAAAAAAAGAAAAAAAACACATAAAATACATTGGACAATTAATCGAACTTGACATAAATCGACCCATAACCAACGGTTAACCGATTTATGATTAACCTTGATTAAGGTTAAGCATTCTTTCAAAGCCGAACCTTGGTTATGGTTATTATTGTGCCCCCATAACTGAACCAAATTTGCACACCCCTAGTTTTGGTTGGTCTCTAAAAAAATTGTTTTAACAAAAGACTTGTATTTACAAAAAAAAAATAAAATTATTAGTGTTAAATATTAACAAGTTTTTAACCCGCACGTTGCCGCGAATTTTTTTTAATTATGTTTGTGTGTGATAGAATAAGCATAGGAAAACCATGTCATATAAGAACAAAAGATATGGTTTTGAACCTACATGTTACATACAAAATACACTGTTAACGTTAATGTACTTGTAAATCCGCTGACATGAATCAGCTACCCGAGAAAACACAGATAACACAACCCGGTACATGAATCAAATCACTGTTGCTTTTGGTCTTGAAACCTGAAAACTAAAAACCAACATATTATCAACATACTGAATGGGTGTTTCTTTTCTAACTAGGGAATAAAAATGACTTATCAACTATTTGTGCTAAAATAAATAATTTAATATTATGAAAGCATGAAATAAGATGCAGCATCATCTACCTGGTTATAAAGATAGCCACCCATAACCTGGTACAGAACCAATTAACTGGATGCACATATAAATAAAATGCCAAAAAGTCAATCTTTTTCTAAGTCAGGTTATGTGCATCTCTAACGGGTCAATTCACCTTATGTTTTATCAACGGGTAAAAGTAATGGTAAGCACTCATGTTATGTTGTATCTCTTAACGGTTCATTCGGGTTATGTTGTATCTCTTAACGGTTCGATTCAGGCTATCTTATATAACGGGTCTAACTCAAAACGGTTATATCTAACGGGTCAAAATCAAGTATGGTTTATCTAACAGGTCGAACTCGAGTTACATTTTATCTCTAACAGGTGGATTCATGTTAATGGTTCAAATGTCTTATGTTTTCTCTCTAATGGGAGGACTTCAGCTTATTTGTTATCTTACTTATCTCTTTAACAACATGTCAAATGTGGCCTAAATTGCACCTCTAATGGGTTGATTGGGGTTATGATTCTGAAGATCATTAATTGTAGGTTAAGTTTTTAGGGCATAATTATCCCAAGTATCATACACTGGATGCGAAATTTCAAAGCATGAAACCAACCTGAAGTTGTATATGGAAGGAAGCTCATTAACCATCATAGTTCTATACCACATAATAAAGTCTTAAAATCCAAAAGTTGAAGATAAGTCAAGTCATAGCCGCTTGTTGGCTTGAAGATTAGTAGCTGTACACAGATGAATCAATCAAGAACTTAGTATGACATATACCAAAACTCAAGAGTTAGGTCAAATTTACCATTGCATAGAGAATAAAAAAACGTAAACATACTTACGTTGCAATACAATGCTTTCTCTATCTAGTAAACGGTGAAGAAACCTGTAGTCAACAGCTGAACGGAGACGGCCGGTGCACCAAGGGTTCCCGGAAACGGTGTACACATTATACAGTTAACCACCATACCACCGCCGTAGACCGTTCGCAACAACCACTTCGTCGCTACCAAGGCATCCGAGTCGGAATCCCGCACACACAAAGCAATAATTTAGGGAGGACGGGGCACCGCGTGAAGGAGTGATGGCACCACTCAACACCATCGCCGGTGGGCTATCACGCGCGTGATGGCAATGTTGAGTGATGGAGGGTGATGGTGGGGTTCTCGAGGAAAAAATGACCGTTGCAAGATGGAAGTAGCCGTTGGGAGGTGTTTGGGGGTGGGGGGGGGGGTTTAAATAAAAAAAAAACAATATAAAACCAAAACCAAAACATAAATGAAATCCAACTCAAAACCAAATCCAACTCAAAAACACTCTCAAACTTTCCCTTCATTCACAACAAAAAATATGGCATTTCCGAAACACTTGATGCTCTTAGACACCGATAGCTCTTCGTCTTCGGACGATGACATTCTCGAATGGTTCCCGTTGCTATATAACGAACTTGAAGGCCCGAGCCGTCCAAAGAAAAAAGTGGTGGAGCGTAATCGTATACATGCCACGACGTGCTAATGAACGACTATTTTGTGGAGGAGCCGAAATACAATGACGAGACGTTTAGGGAACGCTTTCGTTTGCCGAAATCTTTATTTTTAAAGATTGTAGCCGACGTCGAAGCAAACGAATAATGGTTTCAAGAATCTTACGACGCGAGGGGCAAACGAAGTTTTACGGCGCTTCAAAAATGCACATCCGCTATTCGTCAACTAGCGACAGGTAACCCACCCAACCAATTCGATGAATACTTACAAATGTCTGAGAGAACTTCACGTGAATGTCTACAATTCTTTTGTAACGCGATTATAAAATTGTATGCCAAAGAGTTTCTACGAAAACCAACAAGACACGACATTACACGTCTTTACGCCGCGCACGAGGCTAGATGGCATTTTCCAGGGATGCTCGGTAGCATCGATTATACACATATCGAATGGAGGAATTGTCCACGGGAGTTGCGAGGGGCATATGTTAGGGGTGATATCAAACGACCGACCATCTCACTAGAAGCGGTTGCGTTAAATGATTTATGGATTTGACATTCTTATTTTGGTGTTCCCGGCTCAAACAACGACATCACTGTTCAGTACACATCACCGTTGTTTCAGAGCGTAACAGATGGCACCGCACCTTTCTGCCCGTATTTTGTCAACGGGAGATATTACAGACGTGGCTACTATCTTGTCGATGGTATCTACCCGCAATGGTCTGTTTTTATGAAAGCCTTTTCGTTTCCTGTCGAGACCAATGAAAAGACGTTCAAGAAGTTGCAAGAATCGGCAAGAAAAGATGTCGAGAGATTTTTCGGTGTTTTAAAGGGTAGATGGTGCATACTTAGTCGACCGGTTCGTGCAATGAAAAAACCCACGATCTCTAGCTTCGTGTATGCATGCATCATATTACACAATATGTTAATAAAAGAATATGGAAATGCAATTTCCCAAGATTGGGTACCGGATCCTCCGACTTAATTTCCCGTTCCCGATGATGTCCAATTAGACTTGCGGGATGAAGATATTCATCATTGGTTGAGATGGGATCTAGTTGAGCTTATAGGTTCTTTAGGTTTGGAATTTCCGGATTCAGACGAGGAGTAGACGTTTATTGTAACTTTTATTTTTTATTTCTAATTTTTAAGTTGAATTATGTTCAAGTAAACTATTGTTTTTATTTTTTAAGTTCTAGTAAATATTGTTTTATTTTTTTAAGTTGTAAAAAAAAAAAAAAAAAAAAATTCCATCACACACCACCAAACCACACCACAACCCCTAGTAAAAAACCATCACATATGATGAATTTAAGGTTGGTAATGTGACACCATTTAATTGGATGGGGTGTGTGATGAATTATGCCATCACATCCACCACCCCTCCGCCCTAGAAGTACATGTTTCTTTAAGATAAACAACAAAAACCTGCATTATTTTGAGGAGACAAAAAGACTCACACTAGAAGAATATAAGGCTGAGGGGTGTGGGGGGCGCGAGAGGGGGCGTGAGTGGGGGCGCCAGCCAATAATATTGTGACGTGTGGCAGAGAGAGAAACTTGATAAGATGGGTGTTGGTAGTGGTGATAGCGCCCCGGGCCATGGTGTGGAGGGGCGCGAGAGGGGGCGCGAGCGGTTTATTTTTTTATTTTTTTATAAATGTATTAAAAAAACGTATTATTAAAAAAACAAGAAATTATTTAAAAAAACACACATTAATTAAAAAAACACATTAATATATAAAAAAAAATTAAAGTACTAAAGAAAAACATTATTCTTATTATTCGGCTTCGTCTTCTTCGATCAACCTCTTCCGGATACGTTCCTTTTGTTTTTCCATCAGCATTTGGTCGACCGGATTTAGGTGGCTGAAGTCTCTTGCAAGGAAGTCCAAATCTCTCATTCTTTTTTTTTCCTTTTTGTCAATAGAGACCACCTCCATGGTTTTGTTGAATTTATTGAGGGATTCAACAAGATCGTTGGTTTGGGTTTGATATATGTTTAATACAGAGAAACAAAATCGGGTTTGATATAGGTTTGATATGGGTTTGATATGGGTTTGATATTATATATAGGAAAAAAAAAACGTTTTTTTTTTAATAAATCACCCCCCCAACGGCTCTATTCACGCTTTCCAAGAAAACTTCACGCCATTCTCAGCCGCTAGCACCCTGGCGCCTGCCTCGTTTTCCGCTCTCGCGCCCCTCTCGCGCCTCGGTGGTGTGGTGCTCGCGCCCCGTCTGGCCTCTTGCGCCCTTCCTAGCGCTCCACACCCCTCAGCCTAATGCAGATGTATGGCCATGTAGACCCCCTCTAAGACTCACACTAGAAGAATATAATGCAAATGTATAGCCATGTAGACCCCCTCTTTTTTCTAGCTTTTCTTCCGTATTAATATTAAATTATGTTGGTTAATTATTGGTATGTTGTTTTGTTAGACTATATGTTATGGAAGAAATGAAAGAAATGTAAAAGGTTATGTGAAATGTGCAAATCACCACACGACGATAAGTAAACGCTAAGGTGGTAAAAGTGTTTTCACATTTCACACATAGTTAGGTGTGTTACGGTAGATTGAAAGTAAATATGTGATTACGGGTAAGGTAGAGATATATAATTGGTTTAACAATTAATTAAAAATAAAAAAAAAACCCAAATCTTTGCCCTGCACCCGTCATTGGTTTAGCGCTAAAATGGGGAATACTTTTCATGCTCAAATGTATAATGGTGGTAGCGTCGGTACATGCTGACGTGGAAGGCATGTGGGATTTGGTGTCCCGCTTTGACGTTTCCATAACAATCAGTCTTATATCAACACTTTAAAAATGACATCAAGATAATGCATTTATTTCAATTTTTTTAGTTTATAGTTAACTCAAACCATTTTAACTTAATGATAACTAAAATTAGAATGAAACTCATACATGGCTCTGGGTTGCATTGGCTCTCTTCCTTCCTAGGTAACGACGTCACGCGAACTCCTTTCCTCGCCTCGTCCTCTACAAGTCTAGCAAGAGCGATGGACTATGACGAGGTAGGATGACGACAATGATGTCATTTACTGAATAAATGGGCATTGATTTTGATTTCACTTGATTATAGTAATATTCATTTCCTTACACCGCTTTATGATAGAATGTTGTGTTTTGGTTTGACTGAAAGAGGGTTTGTTGGTTCTGCCACCGTGTTCTCGAGTTCTACCTGAGGAAATGATTGGCCATGTTTGACTTTTAAAAAATATTGGAGACTTGTTTTTGTGACTTGAAGTTCGGGATGGATTGGGCATGAATGCATTATTACCAATAATTTTGTTGCTAATCTTTAAGCATAAGTATATACGTTTAATTAATTATATGT
Source organism: Bidens hawaiensis (assembly GCF_021521415.1). Taxonomy (NCBI): domain Eukaryota; kingdom Viridiplantae; phylum Streptophyta; class Magnoliopsida; order Asterales; family Asteraceae; genus Bidens; species Bidens hawaiensis. The sequence continues at coordinate 745,457 of NW_027491565.1, read as the reverse complement.
AATTTGATTGTGCGGCACTTTGGTTATAGTAGATGAGTGTTTGTTTGCTTGGTTCGAACTTAATTCTTTCAGTGTGTTATAATTGACCATCTTTTACTCGTATTTTCTTTTAAAAATCTTATTAGACTTGTATTTGTGGTATTTGAGACATGTATGCATTTTATTTTCTCGGAAAGGGAAAAGGGAAAATAAACAATCTACACGATATGACATCTAAGCGATGAAGCACACGAAAATGAAATATTTATATATTCATTTTTACAAAGCCCAAATATTTAATCTAGTTACACAAGTAGCCTTTCAACAAATAAAAGGACTAAATTGTCTTCATGTGCAAGCCAGTAAGCCACATGACCATACTTAATTGACAAATTCGACATCCATTATTGAAAATAATGAACTATGCAAAGTTTTTTTAACATAAAGTATGATTCCTGACATTTTTAAAGGTAAAAGACATACACCAAAGAATTGTGTAAACTAAGGATGGGAAATGTGATTTGTTATCTATCTTTTCTTTTGAAAATCTACTTCATAATATAAAGTTATTTGATTTGCAGTTTCAAGGTATGACATAAAAGATACACGTTTAAAAATAATAATAATTTTGATGTTTAATTAACATATATGATATACGTGTTCAGGTTTTTCTATTGAAATTGAAATTATTACATTACATAATCCAAAAAAATGTCTTCTGATACCAGAACACATAGAACACACAAAAGATCCATAACTGAAAAAAAGCAAATAAAAGTATAAAACCACCACTAATTATTTTATCTGTTTCAACTCAATGTGACAACACTTCACATGTAAACACCACAAACCATCCTTTCTTGCACAACTGTACACCACCACTTGCCATGTCATTATTAGGTGGATCTCTTAGCATCATTATATTATTAATTATGAAAATTATATGTATCAAAATGGATCCATGTTTTATATGTATCAAAATGCGCTCAAGCTTGTTCATGTATATGTCATATACATTGTACACATGTTTTTGTTTGTGGATGTATCTATTACATGTAAATATTTAATATAACAAACAAATAAACAATCATATCCAGTAGAATTCCACTAATATCAGTAGTTATTTATAGGGTATAGGAGGATGGGATTGGGACAAATCTTACCTCTATCTAGCTAGAGAGATTGCTCTTGGTAAAACTCTGACTCCTGGCTCCAAAAAAGATAATTTTTTACATGTTCAATATAATATAGTTTAGTAATCAAGATAATATATAATGTGGCTATGGGAATTGGATAGACAATCGTGATAAAAGTACTAATAGCGTTTTATAAAACGAAAATTAACGAAGTAGCAAACATGCTACTATGCTAGAACTCTTGTCATTACGTCATAATTTTTTTTATGACATAAACTTGTAATTAAAACTTTAAATAATCAGGGCCGGCTCGGGGAATGTGCAAGCCGCACCGTCGGCAGGGGCACGCAGGTTTCAGGAGCCCAAACTTTTTTATACATATGTATGTTTGATATATAAAAGTACTTGAGTCAAACGACATCGTAAATCAGTCGATTCGTTCATTAATTTGGTGTTTAAAATTCACTGGAATAATAGGTTCGCCGGATAACTTTGCGGAAAAATCGTGGTGGAGAAGATAACAACAAAATCAAGTTTCAAGTAATGGCAAAAATAACCAATGTTCTTTATTTCATAATTAAATCCATTATTTACATACTCACCCCTTTTAGTTTTGTTTTAATCATACTTCACCCTTAACTTTTATTTCAACATGCACTTTAAATTCCTTTAAACAATTTTAAAAAAACTTAGTTTATATTAAAATAACTATGTTAGTTAAAATAAATTTTGTATTAATAACTCGTATAAGCATATTAAGTTTTTGAGTTTCAAAATTTTAGGTATTACATTCATATTATATTTTTGTTTTTGTTTGAACATTAATCGTTGTTTATAAATATTAGCTTATATATTTCATTATTTGTTATGGTCTACGGACTTTTTTCATATTTCGGCTCGGCCGAGGTATTTAAATTCTGGAGACGGCCCTGATAATAATAATAATAATAATAACAATAATAATAACAATAATAATAATAATAATAATAGTGTGGTGTTGTAAAGTAATATTATTGTGATTTTTAGAAGTATCTCAATTATTGGACATGCCTCACATGACTACATGAGTGCTTATCATTCTTCCCACGGGCCATAAAGAAATGGAATACACTCTGTTTATTTATCTAGTTTTAAACAAAATAAAATATAAAAACTTTAGCCTAAAAAGAATTAGTGTTTGGGTTTTACACCCATGATCAGTTAGTTTGCTGGTATGGTAAACCCATTGCAAATATAAGGTCGTGATTGTGGGCTCAAATCCTTACAAAAAGGTAAAGGTAAATATGAAATTTTGTTGTTAAAAATATTACTTGGTTTTTATGAGTTTTATATTAACATTTTTTTATAATCTATCATAATACACACACAAACGCATCTAATCCAAAACCAATTTCAAGTAAAGGAGGGTATAATCATAGAATATTATACGATGTACATGGAAAATAATCACATGTAGTGAAAGATATGATATACGTGTTGAACATTCTTCTCATGTATATATATGTTTATATATTATATACGTGTATATGATTATATATATGTTTATATATTATATACGTGTATATGATGTAACATGCAAATACATTATCATTTCTAACAGTACAAAGATACTGTACAAATTAAATTAATTTTAACTTGTCATGGGAATGAATCTAGTGAAGACAAATGAAATGTTGAGGAGGATAAATGTAAATAGTTCAAAGATGAAGGTAAACAAGTGTAATTACACCAAATATATATACACACCAACTAACAAGCATACATCACACAACACACTCATGGAGGCTTTACACATCACCCTTCTCTTCCTTGTCTCCTTGGCAGTGGTTCACTCACTTAACCCAAATTGTGAGTCAACTAGCCAAGGATCAACCCTTAGGGTCTACCATGTGTCTAGCCCATGTTCACCATTTAGGTCAAAGACCTCACTCTCATGGGAGGAGAGTGTACTCCAAATGCAGGCCGACGACAGGACCAGGCTTGTGTATCTCACAAGCCTGGTCGCTGGACGGTCTTTTGTGCCCATTGGGTCAGGCAGACAGATCATACAAAGCCCTACTTACATTGTGAAAGCTAACATTGGGACACCGGCTCAAAGCTTCCTTATGGCTTTGGATACTAGCACCGATATGGCATTGGTTCCTTGTGCTGGTTGTGTCGGTTGCTCATCGGTAACCTTTGATTCGACTAAGTCGGTTACCTTCTCATCACTTGCTTGTGGTGCTGAACAATGCAACCAAGTAAGTATTCATTTCTATCTATTTCATTTCATCAATAACAATCACACATTTTTTAAATCATGCATTTTGTACCTTTTTAACAAATTTATGTATCCTCTTACCTCTACTATGGTTTATCTCATAATTATCTAAGACTTTAATGACCTTTTGATCTAGACGTCTAGTTGATATGATTGATATCACTTGGTGACCCTTTGAATAAAAGTGGTGCGACTTCGAGTCTCGTAAAATTGGCATGAGATGAATTTTAGGAATATATTTTAGACTAAGCATATTTTCATTAAAAAAGATCAAAACCTAAGACGCGTTAGTGGGGCCCGGGAGTTTTTCGGTCACAGGTGTTTTAGTAGCGTTGGATATTTAGAGACAACTCGAGTATAAATAATAATAATAAAATAATAATAATAATAATAATAGTTAACAAGTTTAAAAAATGTTTCAGTTAGGTCACTTACACACATTTATTAGTAAATTTGTTAGTAATACTAATACTAATAATAACAATTACAAATTAATATTGGTGACATTTGTTAACTTATCTTAAAATAAAGTTGTATTTATTTGACTTAAAAGTTTAAAACTCTAATATTGTAGTTACATATACTATTTTATTTTTAGTTATATATTTTGTCTGAATAAAAAAAAAGGAAATTGACAAAATAGGGAAGAAATTCAAAGCAAACTCGTGAACCGGTTTTGTTTGGATTTATGGGTTGTCCATTAGTGGTGGGCCTACCCCACCCAAAAAGCCCATGTCCTTTAACCCGTGACTTCCGGGTCATATTTGCTTTTATTTCACACCATTTGCCATTAAAAAAATAATAAAACATTTTTATATTAGATTGTTTTAAAATAAGTAAAAAAGAATTGATGAAATAATTAGACTTATTAATTAGACTTATAAATATTATTTGTATAGTGATGACTTGGGCTATTGTGTTTGTAGGTCCAAAGTTCAAGTTGTCTCGGGACAACATGCTCCTTGAACATGACATACGGAGGCTCTAGCGTCTCGGCTAACTTGGCACAAGACAACCTAACCCTAGCTACCGACTCTGTCGTTGGGTACTCTTTCAGTTGCATAAAAAACATCGTTGGAGCTTCGTTCCCCCCACAAGGCGTTTTAGGCCTTGGTCGTGGCCCGTTGTCATTCGTGTCACAATCTAAGTCGCTTTACACGTCCACATTCTCATACTGTCTGCCTAGTTTCAAAAGTTCAAACTTTTCCGGAACCCTAAGATTAGGTCTTAATGGACAACCAAAAAACATCAAATTTACACCGTTACTTGTCAACCCTAGAAGAACTTCGCTTTACTATGTGAATTTGATCGGAATCAAAGTTGGCGCCAAGGTTGTCAACATTCCCCCGAGCGCAATAGCTTTTAACCCTAACACCGGCGGTGGTACCATCATCGATTCAGGTGATTCTTTCAAACTTTAGTGCTTTTATATATAAAAATAAATATATACACCGTTACAAAAATAGGTATTTGCTATGGCTAAATCCGTATCAAAAAAAATATTTCCTTTTCATATTTGGCATTTACAAAAAAGACGTCATTATTTTAGTCACAGACACACAAATATTAATTTTTACATGTAAAATTATAGATACATATTATCCATCATAATGTCATAACCATGACATCACTACCACATTACAATGTAACTTTTTATTATAGGCACTGTCTTCACTAGACTAGTAGACGCGGCCTACACCGCGGTTAGAGACGAGTTTAGAAGGCGAATGGGTACAGCTGTCGTGTCATCCCTAGGCGGGTTTGACACGTGCTACACTGTCCCGATCGGGAAACAAGTCCCGACCATGACTTTCATGTTCCCGGGACTTAACATGTCATTACCACAAGACAACTTCTTGATCCATAGCTCATCCGGGTCCACCACCTGTCTCGCCATGTCATCGTCGCCCGCTCTCAACGTCATTGCGAATATGCAACAACAGAACCACCGTGTCTTGTTCGATATTCCGAATTCTAGGCTGGGGATATCACGTGAGATCTGTTCGTAGAGTCATGTGAAATATGGTTTCTTGTAGCTTGTCTTGTTGTTTCATAATATTATTATGCTTTTAAGTTGTACTACTATATAAATTATTGTTCACTATGATAGTGACTTTGTTATTACCTTATGTGCCAGAATTGTCACGGGGTATTTTTAAGAGTTTCTCATGCATGTGATCATTATAGTGTTTTCTTTATTAGTTTTATATTTTATATATTTATTGAATTAATTTGTATAAGCTAGAAAAATGATTAGGGAACATAGCTAATCAATACTACTGTAATGATTATAATAATTTAGTAGAGAAAAGATAGAATACAATAATTGCTTAATGTACATTAGGTACAAGAATACTTATATTCATGAAATCGATTCATGAAATCACATCACAAGATCTCGATATCATCAATACATATCCAATTAATCATTGGTTCACCAAAATAAACAGTTTTGGATCGTTAATCAATCAATTTTTTACTTTTCTTCTGAAAAACCGTATTGAGCGTTTTAGTATTTTGACTGAGCGTTTTAGTTTTTTGGCTGAGCTTTTTAGTATTTTTGCCTTTGAACGTGATTCGTGTATGTTAAGGATTATTGGACGTTACCCTGACCCTAATTTAGTAATTGAGGTGAAATACTTAAAGACTTTAGTTCAAAAATGGGAGGTAGAGTTCAAGTCTCACCCAAAAAAAAACAGTGAGTTCTAGGTTGGGGTATGTATGGGTTTTCTCATTTACGACGGGTTTCATCTGAAAGAGAAGACTTTAATAATTGTTATTTGTTAGTCATCAATTTTGACTACTTTTAATAATTGCTTTTCTATTATAAGTTTGTGACAAAAAAGCAATTCCTTTTGACTAATCATACAATAACGACATGTTAATGAAAGTTAAAAAAAACAATTATGCTAGATAGTGTTAATTTTTTATTCCCAAAATTAATTAAAAAATAACACATAAAGTTAAAACCACGACGGTCCTGGTTTCGGTTTCAATAAATCAGTTCGATCTGGTTATGACAACATTGATCCATAAATGTGATAAAACGGAAGTAATGTAAGTTCCAACATATGATTTAGTCATTTTTTTTAGTTTTTCTTATTGATTTTACTATGTCTTAATCTTATTCTTACACATAAATTTGTCAAATGTAAGCAATAGGTTTGTCAAATGTAATCTTATCAAGTGTTTGCTTACAATTATAAGGTACAAGCCTCCATCAATATGACATAACAAGCATTTACATCCACATTTACTTAGATGTATAAATTTGCTTGATTTCTTGTAATAATTAATACATAAAAAGTATACATAAAATTATAAAAGGGTAGGATAATAATAATAATTCCGACCCGAACCTTCCCCTCAATTTCGCCCAATCCTCAAAGACGGGTCAACGGATTTTCCCAAACATGAAGCGAAGAGCCTAGCAATCTCCAGCTGAGTGTGGGCGATTATTTCAGTTCTTTTTAGGTCAAGTTCACCTCTCTTAATCTCAGCATCCGCTCTCATTTTCTCTACTTCCTGCATTGTCTCGGCTTTAGCTTGCTCAGACCTCATCATTACTTTTGCCAACCATCGTATGCTCTCGGCAACGTCTCGGTTTTCACCCTTTCTTCGTCTTTTTCTGCTGTCTGGTATCCTCGTCTTGTGGTTTTTTATTTGTACCTTGTCTTTTTCCTGGTCGTTGCTATACAATGCCGGTGTGCTACAATCGGTCTCGATCTCCATCTTCTCGGATGGTTGGTTTTCGATCATTTTTGTAACGACTACTTCTTGTTCCTGTTAGAAGTTTGAAGGAAAAATATGTAAAAACTAAAAAAAAAGTTGGTAAAAAAATAGAGTCATGGGTGATGGGTCCAGTTGTCCAAAGTCTATCCACCTTTTACAAATGGGCTAGTGGGCCCATGTGTTTTAGTAGGTTTAGATAATGGTCACAGGCTCACTAAGGAAATTCGAATGTTCATTATTGATGACCATCATCCAACAATAACATGCCAAGTGTAACATAAAAAAAATATTAAATACACATTATTGTACTCCCTTATATAAGCCCATGAGTGAGCCCATGGACCATGGGTCAGTTGGAGACTGGGGTGGCGACCACTTTAAAGATAACAACACATCAGCCTAGAGGTGAAAAAAAAAAAACGAACCCGGAACCGAACCCGAAATAAAAACCCGGAACCGGTTTTTATAATACCCAGGTTGTTAATACCTGAACCCGTACCCGACCATACCCGTAGGGTACGGATAGGAAATGCATTTCGGTACTAAAACCCGAACCGGACCTGATTTGTACCCGGTAATACCCGAAAACCCGAACCGGTTCCATACCCGGAACCGGGTTTTTCAAATACCCGAAACCGGGTATTTCAAATACCCGATGTATACCCGAAAAATACCCCTAAAAAGTGCAAACTTTTAAAAAATCTAATCTATATCCAAAAAATACCCCGAAAAAAACCCCAAAAAACCTGAAAATAGGGTTTTTTTTCAATACCCGAAAATAGGGTATTTAAATACCCGGTTCTATACCTGATGAATAGGGTATAGTTTATAGAGACAATACCCGAACCCGACCCGGTTACTACCAATACCCGATTTTCCAATACCCGGTCATACCCGAACCCGAGTATTTGAAAAACCCGATTTGTGCACCTCTACATCAGCCCATCATTTTAATGATTTCTATGACAAAAAAAAAAGAAAAAATTAGAAACAATATGTTTTTTTTATAAAATTAATATGACATGACCTAGTAGTACTATGTCCACCGAATTGTATTTATTAATGGAGTGCTACATAAAAGTGTCGCATGATATCAAAATCAAATCAAACTGAGCTTAGAATCAAACAAATAATCAAACACGAACAATTAAACGGGGTTTTCTTGTTCTTATTTGTTTACGTTCGTTTGTCAAATGTATAAACCAATGGTTCATGAATACAAACGAAAGAATGTAACTGAGCATAGGTTTACAAACACAATCGAGGGAACAAGAAGCAATTGTGGACATCAATATGTTGGTCCTTAAAATATAACCAAACTATACCAAATCATAAAGGTTGATATGTTAATTGTTAACTTCATAAAACTAAACTAAATTGAAAATTTTATTTGTTATATAAATGAATTCAAACAAACGAACTATAAAAAATAAACTAATGAACACAAGTGAACAAATGAGACATGTGTTTATGCTTGTTCATTCTCTAAAATAGTCCTTCACAAAAACTACATCTACCTATTGTCATATCCTATGTGGTTTTCAATTATAATCAGTCTTAAACCAAAAACTGGGCCCCTCATCGTGGGGCGGTAAAGGAATGAGGCAAAGTGGTGTGGCCCGGCTTTAATGTTTGGCACACCGTGCCGAACATTACTAACCGAGCGGTAATGAGAGGGCTTTAACACATTAACGGGGCAGAAAAGGAGAAAATGGTGGGGGCGAAATGCTTAATGGTAGAGCTTCAGCGTGTTAACAAAGCTTTAAATTACAATGGTAAACAGGTGAGGCTTTAACAAGATACGAGTCTTTAACTTAAGGTTTAAAGCCCTTTCACAAATTACAACATACCTAAAAGTTGTTTTAATGTGCGTGTTAAAACGTGTGGTTTGAAAATAATAAATTTTTTTAAGAAAATAATAATGAAAAGTTTTCTAATCATCAAAGCATAAAATAGATTAAAAAATAAATAAATAAAATTAAAAACAAACAAAAATAAACAGAGATTTTCCCCCTAACCTTATTCTCCGGTTCAACGCCATCGGAATCAATCAAATTCCGTTCAATTCCTTCATTCACCGGCGACGGAGCCGCCACACTCACCGGAAAAATCTCTGAGCTCACAATCGCCGTCGCCATCGGCGGCGGCGGTAACGCCACCGCCGGAGACTGATCAAACGCAATAAAATTACTCAAAACCGGCACCGAACACACCGTCGGATCACCACCACTACCTCCTGCAGCAGCTTTCGAACCACCGGTACCACGTAACAACAGATCCAGCCGCGGAAACAACGGCCACGACGACACGTCAGCAGTAGCCGACTCAGACCGGTACCGTTTCTTCATCGACTCAATTTTATTCTTACACTGCGTTTGCGTCTTCGGCGACTTGCTCGAGTTCGCGCGTGACGACACGTGCTTCGCCACGTCCTCCCAATCATGACCTTTTAGCTTGGCGCGGTTTCGCAACGTCCACTTGGCTTCATAAGCCTCAAGTAGCGTCGAAACCGCGCCTTCGCTCCACTCGTCTCTCTTCATCTTGTCTCCGCTGTTGGGAACAACAGAGGAGACGTTGTTGCTTCCCATGGGAAGGATGATCATTTTCTTTTTGAATTTCTTGCTTGCTTGATTGTTTTGTTGTTGTTGATGTTGTTAATATTATTATTATTATTATTATTATTATTGTTATTATTATTATTACTATCCATGGTGATGGTGAGTAATAAAAGTGGTCTTCATGCTAATCAGCTGCTAACATGAAAGTTGAAAGGATGGGATGTATGTGACATTATTTTTGCAATGTTAGGAGGGTCAATAAAGAAAGGGAAAAAGCCACTAGCATTTAGATTTCTATAAAGTAAACACGCATAAAAGCTACTTTTAGTTAGATTACAAATTCTACATTTTGGCTTTTGTTTTCATAAAAGTTTCTCTCTTTTATTCATGGTTTTGTAATTTAAGTTACCTGTGTGGGGAAAAGTTAACGTGTTAATTATGATAATTAAATAATGTAATTATATATACAGGTAGTGTAATTATGTATTTATATCGTAGTGTAATTACACTATGTTATGGAATATAATCACACTACTTGATCATCACTATTAACACGTTATTTTAATTTGTATTTGATCCAAACTTCTATGTGTAAATGTTCAATTTGAAATTAATGATGCAAAACTGAATACAAATGGTCCCTTTAGAGTCATAGCCAACTTTGACGACTATCATAGAGAAGTTATTTACGTTATTAAAGGCCGGTGAATTATGAATTATGAATTGTTCATGTTAAGAATGTCTTAGCTATTTATATGAATGAACATTTTGATTTCTAGATGTCATGTATGCTTTTGGTCTATTCGAATGACAAGTTCATTTTCAGTTTGATAGTTTGTTTTATGATTATTCTGATCACCTAAAGTTGAATTTTGAAATATTTTGCATGGAATAGGTCTTAATATACATGTGTTATTGTATGTTTTCTTGGTGTGAACTGGGACTAAATTGTATGAGACCTTCGTATGAACATGCTTCAACCCTCTCTCGTTTCTCGTTATGAATAGTGAAAAGGTGACGAGTAAGCATTGTCTGGTCTGGTCGCATGGGAGGTAAGTAAATTATTGCGAAACATGTTTGCTTGTATTAAAGCTATGGTACTCATTCGTAGTAATTTAGGATCATGTCATGAGTCAAGTGGTTCATTGCTATGAGTTCAAAGTACATAAGGATAGTGCTAAGTGCTGAATATGTAATTTGTAACCTCTTGTTAGTCGAAAGGACATCCAAAAAAACAAAGGTCATGTAAACGTTTAAGTGAACGTGTCAAAGGTTAGGGACTCTATAAGGGTTCATAGATGGGGATGGACCCAACAAGTGTTTAGAGAACGGTAGGGGCTCGTCAAGTAATCGTTTGGACATCTTAAAACGTCAAGAGAAGCAGATGGTTGACAAATGATACATGGAACACAAATGTTTCTTAAACAACATTTAATTAGCGTTTTATTTTTTGATGCGAAAAAAAGGAGTTACATCAGAGTTCCTGCTACAGAGAAACTATTAAAACATTTGGTTAGCGTTTTATCGGTATATAAGGAACATAAAAGTTTCTTAAACAACATTTAATTAGCGATTCACGTATTATGCACTTAAAGAAAGGCGTAACATCGAAGGGCATTTCACTCCCATTGGTGCACCTATATCATTGTATGGACAATGATACAATTCTACATGGGCTAAGAGCGCACCATTAAGGACAACCGATAGAGATAGTCCTACGTTATCTGATATAATGCTAAATGTTTATGTTTCCCTTGTATATTTTAATTAATATTTTAATAGTTGTTATTCGTTTTTAGTCGAGATTTGTATGCTACTAACACTTTTATGTGTCGTAGGTTCCGGGAGTTGATCATGATCAAAAAGGGCGAAAAACGAGCCGAAACGGAGATCCGGAACGCGTTAGAAAGAAGTCATTACAGAGAACCGGTCAGATCGGGCCGGTCTGACCGCCCCCCTTGGTGGAGCATGCCGCGCCGCACGACCGGGGAGGCCAAAGCACGCCGCGCGGCGCCTAGGCAAAGCTGGGGATTTTTAATTTCGTTTTTATCACATGTTGGGCCTTGTTTTGGGTATTTAAACATCTTAAACTTAAACCTGAGCATACCCTGCTGCCACCAGACGAATTTATAGTTTCTTGGAGCATACTTTTGAGTCTTGTGGTGATTTTGAAGGCACGAGAACAGCCGATGAAGAGCTTTACGTTCAAGATCGAAGACTACGGGTTTTATCGCCTTTAATCTTTCGTTTCTCATTATTTCACTATGTTTTCAGTTTTATTTGTTTTGTTTGATTTATATTATATGATGCTAGGCTAAACCTCATAAACTACTGAAGAGGTAGGTCCCAGCAGAGCCCAGTTGGACCCGCAAGACTCACCTTGAAGAGGGACGTCTGCGCAGAAACTAACTGAATCCGCAGGACCCACCATGCTCAGAGACGTGACGTCCTTACGCGCAGTACGCAAGCTGTTCCCGCAGGAAATGCCTCCCAATGGTGAAGGACTCCGCCTGTTCCCGCAGCTTCGGATACAAGCCATCAGGGAAGGCCACCCGCGCAGCAAGGCTACACGCACAAGGCACTTAGCTCTCAATCACTCAGTGTCACCTGAAGGAATGAGCAAAGCCGGGAACAATCCCGCACAAGGGCGGAAGGGGGAATACTCCCGCCCAAATAAGCCAGTCCGTACGATACGGGAAGATCTTCTGTACTGTACCTGACGAGGTATGGGCAAAAGATCTGACTAAAGATACGACAGCTTATTGACAACAGTATGGCGAGCAGCATGCTCCTGTACTGTATGTCACTATTAGCCGCTGCCTACTCACCAACTACTGCCATACCACGTGCATAGCCGGCAGTTGGTGGAAAAGGAATAGTACACAGCAGGCCTGGTCACTATCAGCCGCTGCCTACCCACCAACTACCTGCAGGGCACGTGCGTAGGCCACTGTTGGTGGAACAGGAACACTGTTGCAGCCGGCCACACCTCCTTGGAAACCTACCTTCGGCTATAAATACCACAAATGGTATGACATTATCATCATATCATATCTTATATCATCATAATATACCTGATATCTGCTCTAGCAATCTCTTAATATACTTTTATATTTAAAGAGCAATCTAGTCTGATTCTCACGCCGGAGGGTGGTCACAAGGAGGAACCCCCCCCCTTCTCAGTGACGAGCTCACGGTGTCTGTTTTGCAGGTTATCAGAAGAACCATCTTCCAAGGGTCTAACCCCTCGTGGGAAACATCTATCTAACCCCCAGGTTACTAGTAATCTGTCTGGGGTCCGGTTAGTGTTTCTTCATTGGCGCCATCCGTGCATAAAGCTAGAACTTTATTTTTCTCCAGTTTTTTCAAACTTCTAAGATGGTTAGAGAAATTCCGATAACCACAACCCCAGCTACTGGGGGGAATACCGGCAACACAGTTTTTACAAACACTACCCCGGTTACCCAAGCCGGGGCAAGTGAAGTAAATTTTACGAACACTACCCCAGTTACTCAAGCTGGGGCAAGTGCAGTAAATGATCGCCTACTGGGATCCACGGATACCCAGTTTGAGAAACGAAGACTCCCCCGCCAAACTCTCGATGAAGTTAAGGCATGGGCGGAGGCACGACAAAAGGAATTCCAGGCTGAGTTGGACGAACGCTTGCGTTCCGTACAACAGGCCGACGAATTCGAATACTGGGAGGATGACTCGGAGGAATCCGACTCCGACGCGAACCCTCGCCATAGGGCAAAAGGGAAGCGCAAGGAAACGGAATCCCAACCGAAAAGGCATTTTGGACAAGCCTTCAAACCAAAAAGCACAGGAGGAAGTCCACGAGACTTCTCCAAAACGTTCAGACCAAACGTTGCAAATGCGGGAACGTCCAAATTTGCAAGGGACATTGCGGAAGCAATCGCCCCAAAGAGTGCCAAACAAATGCCTAACATAGGCACATATGACGGTATATCTGATCCAGACGATCATTTGAACAGGTTCATAGCGGGGGCAACCGTCAGCAATTGGACGGAACCCACGTGGTGTTACATGTTCCAAATGACGCTTGTTGGGGCTGCTAGAGCCTGGTTCGATCGTCTACCGGTCAACCACATCTACGACTGGGCAGACTTCCAGCAGAAGTTTAGCCAACACTTCAGCCAGCAACGGAAGTATACCGAGGAGCAATGGACAATCCTCAAATGCATACGAGAAGAAGATGAATCTCTGCCAAACTTCATCACTCGCTTCAACTCAAAGAAGCTAAGTTTGGGCAATATCAGCGAAGATCTTGTTCGCGCTGCCTTCATCCAGGGCGCGCATGACCCAGAGCTCATCCGCACCCTAACGGGTAAAGATGGCATGCTATCCACATGGGATGCCATCATGACAGCAGCAAAACGCTATGCGGAAACGGAGAAGCAACTGGGTAGAGATCTCCCACAGAGCACAAACCTCTACACCCAGAAGACGAGAGAAGACAACGTCCTCACCGCCCGACTAAATAAAAAGCGGAAGCTAGGCATTTGGCAGTCAAGGGTAAACTTTGACACCTCATCCGGCTTGCAACATCGATTAGGCGGAAGGGATAATGTACAGCCGCACCGGAACTCCAGATGGACGCCACTCACCAAAAGCGTCACTGAGATATTCGCCACTGAAGAGCTCCCGTGGCCAAAGCCTCCAATAATCCGACATCGTCACGATGCTGATCGGAGCAAATACTGTGACTTTCACAAGACAAAAGGCCACAACACTGAAGAATGCATAGACGTAAAAGACATGGTCGAAGCATTTGTCAGAGATGGGACGCTCGCGCACCTCGTGGCGCAATAAAGGCTGAGCAGGCGGGTGCGTGTAGAACCCCAGCAGGGGAAAACACGAATAAAAATTCCAGCTTCAATGTCGAGACTACATGCTGCGTAAAGAACGAGATCCCGAACCAGGTGCGTATCGGCTCGATGGCACTCCCATCCCAACAATATGGAAGGGAGCTCATTTACACAGTTTGCATGTAAATCAATTCCAATTTGTAAAGAAAAGGCCAAGAGCCACTTCTAATGGAAATGATTCTCTTTAGAACATCGAAGCTGATGATTTTACATTTATACTTTTCTGAACACTGGTGACGGCATTCACATTACGTGAAGTCGTTGCGTGGGAAGGCGGTCCTACCCGCACAAACCCAATAACGTGACAAAACCTTCACGCAGGCCAGTTGAAGGGGAAAAGTTCAGCACCCAAAAATGAAAGTGCCGGTCTATCCGCACGAATCATAATGAGAACTGAACAATAACCTATCAACAACCGCGCGTCGAACGGTTAAACTATACAACACTGGTGACGGCATTCACATTACGTGAAGTCGTTGCGTGGGAAGGCGGTCCTACCCGCACAAACCCAATAACGTGACAAACCTTCACGCAGGTCAGTTGAAGGGGAAGAGTTCAATTATCCCACTAAATGAAAGTGCCGGTCTATCCGCATGAATCATGAAAGGAAACTGAACACTAACCTATTGACAACCGCGCGTCGAACGGTCCAAAACAAAATTCTTAAAAGGATGAGGAAAACCTACACGCAGGTCAGATAAGGGTAAAGTTTTGCCATCCTACTAAGTGCAAGTGACGGTTCTACCCGCACAATCACGAAATAGGAAGCAAAACTTCACACCTATTATCAACCACGTTCAAAGGTTAACTTATCCTCAAAAGATGAGGAAAACCTACACGCAGGTCAGATGAAGGTTAAAGTTTAGCCATCCTACTAAGTGCAAGTGACGGTTCTACCCGCACAATCACGAAAGAGGAAGCAAAACTTTAACCCATTATCAACCACGATCAACAGGTTAACTTATTCTACACTTGGAAAATTGCTAATTTAAACTAAGTATGCAAGTCATAAGTTTATAAAGCAAGAAACCCAAAGAAGGAAATAACAATCTTATACGCAAAAAGATTAATATTTCACAAACGAATTATTACAAGAATGGCCGGGTAACTACCCGCCTACGAAAAGATAATAAATACATCTGTACAAGACTATCCTAGCAATGGGAAGGGATCTTCAGGATCAAGCTTCAGGGCCGCTTCCACTTGGACCCGCTCCATCAGAAGAACGGGGCGGTTCGAGGAAGGCTTTAAGGATAGCTAACCCATCACCAGCAGCAGCTACTTGGTTCACCTTCTCCACCACTGGATGCGGGAAGGCGGCGTATTGATTTACTGCTTGGTCATATATGGCTTCAGTATCAACATTGTACAAAGGGAAATTGGAAGGCGGGAAGCCTTTCTCAACGAACCCTAGACCAAGCAGGAAGCCGGCCCGTTCCCCATCCTCGTGAGAAGCGTTGAGGGCTGCGCTCATAGCATCGTCGTAGGATGTCTCTGAGAAGACCCGATGCACAACCTACAAAAGAAAATATACAAGTGTCACCTTTTCTATGTACAAAGGAAAGTGTGAAGACGTAAAGCTAAACATACCTGAGGCAACGCTTCTCGAAGAAGCCATTCCTTGGCAACCAGAGCTTCTTGGAGGGCGGCTTGAGCTTGGGTGCGGGCGCGTTCGGCTTCGCTTTTGTTAAGGTTGGCAAGTAGCACTTCCTTTGCAGCAGCCTCTTCAACGCCCTTAAGCTTCCGCTCGGTGTGATCAAGCACGCCCCTCTGGTCCAGGATCTCTTGGAGCTTCTTGGCATCTTCCATCGCCAAGGCATCATGAGCACGTTGGAGAGCCTCCAATTTGGCCTCGAGCTCCTCGTTCTCCACGCGTAAAGGCTCAGCAACGGCTTCAGCCTTGGTGGCCCTCTCGGTTGCGTTCCTCGCAGTCTCCTTAGCCAGCCGAAGCTGTTCGTTAACAGCTTGGGCAGCCTTGGAGCGGGCCTCGAGTCGCGCTTGAACCTCAACCTCGAGAGCCTTGAAGGCCTTCTCCTTCTCCGCAGCAGCTGCGGCCAACTTTTGGTTCTCCTCCCGAAGAGCCCGCGCTTGAGATAATTCCTTGGCGCGAGCTGCTTTTAACTTGTCGTTTTCACGACAAAGCAGCTCGACGCGCGGCTGCATCCGGGCCTGGAGAACCCGAAGCTCATTGGTTAGCCTACCCTCCTGGTAGCTAGCCATGGCTTCCCCCAACGCACCATGGGGAGCAGCGTGGCGAGCCCATTCCACACACTCCACAGGGGTACGAAGGGTTGTTCCTCGGCGTATGTTCCATCGCGGAACATACACTTCATTGGAATCCGACACTGCAAAAAACAAAAAAGGCAGTTAGGAAAAGATGATAAAAAATATATATATATATATATATATATATATATATATATAAGTGAAAAAGGGCCAAAGGAACCCTACGCACCTGTAGGGTCTATAACAGGCCGATAGCCCCCGAACCCATCACCTGAACCCAAAGGAAATCCATCCAAAAGGTCAGGCGGATGGGAAGGTGGCAAAGATTGGCGAGTACTCCCATGCGTACCTGATGGGCCGGCCGTCGGTGCCGGTGGCGGGGGCATGGTGGCAGCCGCCGCAGTCGCTGCCGCAGAATCCGCAGCAATAGTAACCGCCGGCTCGGTGAAGGATGCTGTAAAAATTGCACTCACGGCCGGCGGTGACGTCAACTCGGCTGGAACAGTCGGCTCAGAGTGAGCAACTGAACCAGCGGGAGCAGGCGCAGGCGCCTGGGTCGACGCCTCAGGTAGGCTGACCAAGCCTACCGTCATCGGCGAAGAGGTACTCCTCTGCGCTCCACCCTGGAATGCGTCAACATCCACGCCTGCACAAGAAGATAAGTGTTAACAATAAATTTATGAAGTATGATAAATCTACAAAAACAAGGATGTTTGTACTTACGGGTTTTCTTGAGCCTGAACGAACGGACGGGCGGGGACGAGCCCGATGGAGCCGGTCTCTTGATGCCGGTCACCGTCGTCGTCAATGGTTCTCCGGAGGTAACAGTCGTTGCCTCCGGAACAGTGGTCTTCTCACCACCGGGGTTCCCCGCCACCTCTTCACTATCTGACTCGGTGTCAGATAGGAGCACCGGATTAGCTGTGGAGGCCACCTTCTCCTTCCCTTTCCCGCCGGCAGCCTTCCTCTTCCGCACCAGCGGAGGACCATCTGCGGATTCCTCAGAAGAAGACAGGATGTCAGGAATTCCAGCAGCGGTTACAGCATTGAGGGGTTGAGGATAGAGTATCGCCTTACCTGGCCGCCGTTGGCTCAGGATCTCATGGCCCAGCGGATAGACCTCCACAAACCGATCCGCTGTTTGCTCCAGGATGGGCAACTCGTTCTCGTCTAGAGCACGAGTGCCCACCCGCACGGGACCGTCAGCTTCCCGCGGGTACAGGAGCGACTCCAAATCGTTCCCCTCTGAAAGAAAAGAAACGGTTAGAAGACAAACTCATATCAGCAAGAAAGACAAGACATACCATAAGGAATAGAGTTCAAACCGTATTCGAGAAGGATGGGAAACCGAGACGCATCCTTCCATACCCGGCTCATCCCCAGCATCACCATCCCGGACTCCGCAAACCGGTAAACCGGAGATTGGACCCGGGATATCTTCGCGAACCATTCCGCCTCCTGGTAGCTGGAAGCGTGAAGGCTCGGAAGCGCTTGTCCCTTCTTAAACTTCATGGCAATGGGGATGGCGCGGGCAGAAATGTAGAAGAACTCCCGCTTCCACGATCGGAGACTGCGCTCGGTCACGCAGATCTTCAAACCCTTAATACGGGTTGTCAGGGTGTACCACCCCTGGACGCACCTCCAGGTATAGAAGGTCATCAGGCGGTCCACATAGGGCTCAATACCCAGAATCCGGCACACCCACTCGAAGTGCCGGATCTTGGCAATCGCCATCGGATGCACCTCGGTCAGGTGCACACCGTGCCTCTCCAAAACACGGTACACAAACTTTGTCAATGGGAACCTAAGGTTCCCATAAACAAAGAATGCAGCATATACCCCGATCTTGCCACTGGGGGCATCATACACAGTCTGGTGGGGTTCAGGAAACTCAGGCTCAAGAGACTCAAGCATGAATTTCCTGACGACATACTGGTACTGATCGACAGGTAGAGCACACTGGCACTCGCCAGCAGTACTCCTATCGTCGGCTACAGCTTCAGCATCATGGGAAGACATACTGCAGAGGAAGAAGAAAACGATTTCGGGAAAATGCTTGCCTGAAAAGGGGAGTATTTGCCGGAAATCGCTAAGAAGAAGAAGAGAAGGGTGAAAGTGTGGATTACAAAGAACCCTCTCCCCTTTTATATAGTAATCGCAATTAATGCGGTGAATTTAATGCGGAGGAGAGAGAAATCGAAGGTGCAATGAAACTATGACACGTGGCAAAAAGCAAGCTGGAAACAGCTGTTGAAAGGACGTGTGCCAGTAATTTCGCGGCCACGCGCCCGAAAAATCGCGCCCACGCGCCTGAAAAAGCGTCTGGAATGACCATGTACTGTCACGTCACCATAACTTCCTGCACGTCCTGACACAGTCAGAAGAAACCGTCGCACGACGTTTCAGAGGTTTGGACTGTTCTTATCCTTTCACCAACCCTTCGAATTTCAAAATTCAAAAAGATTCAAAAGTAAGCGGGAAAATACCCTTTACCTTGGCAACCAAGTAACCGTAAGACGGATGCGGGTACAGTGTTAAGGCAAAACCCTTCACATACCTAGCACCCGCAGGGAATTGAAGCCAAGAATAACTTGGCAACCAAGTAACCGTAAGACGGATGCGGGTACAGTGTTAAGGCAAAACCCTTCACATACCTAGCACCCGCAGGGAATTGAAGCCAAGAATAACTTGGCAACCAAGTAACCGTAAGACGGATGCGGGTACAGTGTTAAGGCAAAACCCTTCACATACCTAGCACCCGCAGGGAATTGAAGCCAAGAATAACTTGGCAACCAAGTAACCGTAAGACGGATGCGGGTACAGTGTAAAGGCAAAACCCTTCACATACCTAGCACCCGCAGGGAATTGAAGCCAAGAATAACTTGGCAACCAAGTAACCATAAGACGGATGCGGGTACAGTGTAAAGGCAAAACCCTTCACATACCTAGCACCCGCAGGGAATTGAAGCCAAGAATACCCCGGCAACCAAGTAACCGTAAGACGGGTGCGGGTACAGTGTTAAGGCAAAACCCTTCTGTAAGGCCCCGATACCGGTAACCCTACATTCGTGTTGGATTTACTCATAAACACAGTTCTAAATATCAGAGTTAATTAAAACATTTATGCGGAATATAAAACTTTCATTAAACATTACATAATTCATAACTTGTCTCAAAACATTCATTGTCTTTCACATTAAAGCATTAAAGTTAACACATCACAATCTTCAGATGCCAGATTCTTGTTCAGTGCCATGTGTCTCCTCAAGCGAGCTGCCTCATCCTACTCACCTGCGTGCATACTAAAAGTCAGCTACGCTGAGTGAGTTCTAGATAATCACGTAATCATACCATTTACATAACGTTATATTCATACTTTCATATTTTCATACTTCCTTACTTTCTTACTTTCATTCATACTTTCATACTTTCTTACTTTCTTACTTTCATATCTTACGTTATAAAGAGCACTACGCCCTACATTCCTCGAGTATTGTTAGGGCTCGGTACCCTCCTTCCTCGAGTATTATTAGGGCTCGGTACCCTCCTTCCTCGAGTATTATTAGGGCTCGGTACCCTCCTTCCTCGAGTATTATTAGGGCTCGGTACCCTCCTTCCTCGAGTATTATTAGGGCTCGGTACCCTTTTCATAACCATACAACCATACATTATCATTTCTTTCTTTTATTATCCTTATCACATTCATACACATAAGCATACATATCATACTTACCTTAACTTAGCATTACAACCTGACAGTACGTGCAATATCCGAAGATCGTTCACGTACCATCAAGCAATCATTCACACATATCACATCATTCACATAAGGCATACACTTATCTCTTAGGATAAGCGTATTAACAAACATATTGAGTATGCACACAGCCCCGAAAACATGACACATAAATGGGGCTAGAAACTCACCTGGATCCTGTTACGCTCGCCGCTGATCGTAATTCCTTTCTTTAACTGGGCTCGGCTAACTGTATAATATTTACACATATCAATTAACTACTGCTACTCGTTTGTATTTCTATCTATATATGACCCACAACGAACGGGGGTCCGGGGGCAGCGCCCCTGGCAGCGGGGTTCTAGGGGCGGCAGCCCCTAGCGGGGTCCAAGGGGCAGAGCCCCTGGCTGGGGTTAAGCTGCCAGGTCAGCTTGGAAAAATTTTATTTTCGATAACTGCCTTAACACATTTTCCATTAGGTTTTTAATTTATTTTATAAACGAACTTCGCTTCAGGCGAAGTTAAACCTTAGGCGAACTTGGAAACAGCTTGGTTCTGGCTTGATTCGATCGAATAGGAACACGTTCGATCGAATAGGCACACGTTCGATCGAATAGACACACGTTCGATCGAATAGACACACGTTCGATCGAATAGACACACGTTCGATCGAATAGACACACGTTCGATCGAATAGACACGCGTTCGATCGAATAGGCACACGTTCGATCGAATACAAAACTCATTCGATCGAATGAGTTGGAGACCATTCGGTTGCTTCCCTATTCGATCGACTGGACTTGTTCGATCTACACATTCGATCGAATGGACTGATTCGATCGACTGGTTCGATCGAATGAGTCTGATTCGACTCCTTCAAGCTGGCGACGGAGAAACTCACGGGTTTTCCAGATTTTCCAGATTTTTGACCCAAAAACGAAGTTTTTGACATGGAAATGTTCGGGATTGAAAGGGCTATCGATTCCTAGTACTTTTAAACACAAAAGCTTGCATTTTGACACCAAAACAAGGCGGTTTTTGACCCGAAAACTCAAGTTACGTTTTTGCTCGATTTGAGGCCGAAATGGTTATGAAAACGGATGATTTTCGAGAGGGACTTACCAAAAACGACTAGGAACAAGATTGTGAACTCGGATCGGCGATTTGAGAACTTTCTCTCTCTAGTTTCTCTCTCTAGAATTGAGAGTGTTTGGGTGGGTGTAAGTGAAGGAAGATGGTGAAAATGGTGGATGTGTCAAGAAATTTCGTTTATATACTACGGGTTTGGTTAGGCTCGGGTTGGCTTCCTACGGGTCGAGACAGGCCGAGTTCATAAAATAACTAAGCCCAAGACCCGTTCCTTACTCGACATTAAATAACTAAAACGTGAAATTACTAAACATAACTTTCTTTTATTTATCAATATAAAAATTTTAGGATGTTACAAGTCTTCCTCCCTTAAAGAGGTTTCGTCCCCGAAACCTAACTATTACATAAACAAACTAGGGTAAAACTTGCGCATCTCATCCTCGACTTCCCAAGTAGCATCCGATCCCTTGCGGTGTTTCCATATCACTTTGACCAAGGGTATAATCTTGTGACGAAGCTGCTTCTCCTTGCGATCAACGATCTTTATCGGTTGCTCGATGTAGTTCAATTGCTCATCAACCTCGATGTCCATTAAGGGCACGTGAGACGTGTCATCAGCTAGACACTTCCTCAGATGAGAAACATGGAAGGTTGAATGAATTCCTTCTAACTCATCGGGTAAATCCAGTTTGTAAGCTACTTCACCCACACGCTTTACAATCTTGAACGGTCCGATGTACCTCGGACTCAACTTTCCTCTTTTCCTAAAACGGATAATCCCCTTCCAAGGCGAGACCTTAAGCATCACATAGTCGCCAACGTTAAACTCAATTGGTCGTCGCCGCTTATCTGCATAAGACTTTTGTCTGTCTTGAGCGGCTTTCATTCTTGCTTTGATCTGATCGAACTTTGAAGACGTTTCCTGAACCACTTCTATACTTCCCATTTCCTTCTGACCAATCTCACCCCAACACACCGGGGTTCTACATCGTCTACCGTACAGCATCTCAAACGGTGGCATACCAATACTCGAATGGTAACTGTTGTTATAGGAGAACTCTGCCAGATGCAGATGATCATCCCAACTTCCACCAAAGTCTAAAACGCAAGCACGTAGCATATCCTCAAGGGTTTGGATCGTCCTTTCAGACTGTCCATCGGTTTGAGGATGATACGCCGTACTGATGTTCAACCTCGTCCCCATAGCTTCATGAAATTTCTTCCAGAACCTCGAAGTAAACCGTGTATCCCTATCAGACACGATCGATAACGGTACTCCATGCTTGGTTACAATTTCTTTAATGAACAAGCTTGCTAACGTTTCTGACGAGATGGCCTCTCGTATGGGCAGAAAGTGAGCACTCTTGGTCAAACGGTCCACAATCACCCAGATGGTATCATGTTGCTTAGCTGTACGAGGTAGCTTAGTTACGAAATCCATGGTGATGTGTTCCCATTTCCACTCAGGTATCTCTAGCGGTTGCATCTTCCCATAAGGCTTTTGGTGTTCGGCTTTGACTTGTAAGCAAGTTAAGCACTTACCAACATAATCCACTACATCGTTCTTCATTCCTGGCCACCAGTAATCTCTTTTCAGGTCTTGGTACATCTTTGTAGTTCCTGGATGGATTGAGTACCTTGACTTATGAGCTTCATCTAAGATTCGACTTCTAAGATCACCATGGCGTGGGATCCACATACGGTCGAACCTTGTCTTAACTCCATGAGTGTTTTCCATCAACTCATCTTGCTGACCATAAATCCTTTCTTTCTTTACTAACCCTTCGTCTACTAACACTTCTGACTGCACTTTGATGATTTCTTCAAAAAGACTTGAGTTCATGATCAACTTGTATGACTTCACTGTTGCAAGGACTTCCTCATTCTTACGGCTTAACGCATCAGCGACCACGTTAGCTTTACCGGGGTAATACTTAATCTCACAGTCGTAATCCTTTATCAATTCTAACCATCTTCTCTGCCTCATGTTCAATTCTTTCTGCTCGAAGAAGTACTTTAAACTCTTATGATCGGTATAGATAGTACACTTAGTACCGTACAGATAATGCCTCCATATCTTAAGAGCATGCACTACAGCTGCTAACTCCAGATCATGCGTCGGATAAGTACTTTCATGGACCTTCAACTGTCTAGACGCGTAAGCTATCACCTTCCCTCGTTGCATCAACACGCAACCTAACCCTTGATGCGAGGCATCAGCGCAAACAACAAAATCCTCATCACCATCGGGTAAAGTAAGGATTGGAGCTTGCGTGAGTCTCTTCTTCAATTCTTCAAAGGCTTCTTCTTGAAATTTCCCCCAGCTGAATACTATTGACTTTCGGGTCATACCGGTCAGCGGTGCGGCTATCTTGGAGAAACCTTCGATGAATCTCCTATAGTAGCCAGCTAACCCTAGGAAGCTTCGTATATCGGTCGGATTTTGCGGAGTCTTCCAATTCGTTATTGCTTCAATCTTAGCTGGGTCCACGGTAATCCCCTCCGGATTAACCACATGACCTAAAAATTGCACTTCTCTTAACCAGAACGCGCACTTCGAAAACTTGGCGTACAACCTCTCTTTCTTCAGTGTCTCCAATACCTCTCTCAGATGCTCAGCATGGTCAGACTCATTCTTTGAATAAATCAGTATATCGTCAATGAATACGATAACCGACTTATCCAACATCGGCCGACACACCCTATTCATCATGTCCATAAATGCTGCAGGAGCATTGGTTAGACCGAATGACATTACGAGGAACTCGTAGTGTCCATACCGCGTTCGGAACGCTGTCTTAGGGATGTCTGCCTCCTTCACCTTTAGCTGATGGTAGCCTGATCTGAGATCTATTCGTGAGAACCAACTTGAACCTTGCAGTTGGTCAAACAGATCATCAATCCTTGGCAAAGGATATCTATTCTTTACCGTAAGCTTATTCAACTCACGATAGTCTATGCACATTCTCATACTTCCATCCTTCTTTTTCACGAACAATACTGGCGCGCCCCACGGGGAAACACTCGGTCTGATAAAACCCTTGTCGAGGAGTTCTTGCAGTTGGGACATCAATTCCTTCATCTCGGACGGTGCTAGACGGTAAGGCGCTTTCGCGACGGGCTGGGCTCCTGGTACTAGATCTATCTGAAATTCTATCTCTCGCTCAGGTGGCAACCCCGGAAGATCCTCAGGGAATACTTCTGGGTAGTCGCGCACAATAGGAACATTCTTCATTTCTTTCGTCTCGGCCGTAGCGTTGACAACATACGCCAGGTAAGCACCACACCCTCGCCTTAGCAAACCCTCAGCCTTTATCATCGAAATGACATTAAGCCCAGAACTTTCCTTATCACCATAAACCGTTACCGCGCTACCATCCGATGACTTTAACCTTATAGTCCTACTCCTACATACTATCTGAGCCTCAAACTCAGACAACCAATCCATACCCAAAACCACATCGAACCCTCCCAAGGTCATAACGTACAAGGTGATCGGGAACTCATGTCCTTCCAATTCTATCTTACAGTTCTTAATCATCTTCGTTATTTTAACCGAAGTGTCACTAGCGGTCTCTACTACAAAAGTTTCGGACACTCGGCAGTCTTTCATTTTAGCGAGTTTACTAAATGTCGTAGCTACAAAACTTCTATTCGCACCAGAATCAAATAATACTAAAGCAGAAATGCCGTTTACTAGGAACGTACCCGTCACAACATCAGGAATCTGCTTGGCTTGTTCTTGGGTCAGCATGTAGGCTCTAGTTCTTGGCTTAGCTTGATCGGCATCCTTCTTTCTACTACCTCCCGCTTCGCTTTCGGTACACTCCCTAGCAAAATGACCCGTCTTACCACACTTGTAGCATGCAGGCTTAGAACTGCACTCATGAGCATAATGACCTGCCTTCCCACACTTGTAGCAAACATTCGACCCAAACTTACATTCTCCGGCATGTATCTTTCCACACTTATGACATGTATCCGAACCCTTTCCCCACCTACACTCACCACTGTGCGCCTTGCCACAAGTCTTGCACGACCTGTTCTCCCAAACTCTCGGCTGTTTGTTCTTAGGGTTCCACATCTGGGTACCGGGTCGTTTAGCAGGAGCGACCCATTTCTTCACTTTCTTCTCATCTCCCACCACCACATCATCCGCAACCAAGTCTGCATAAACCATTTCTGCGAGTTCGACCGCAGAATCGAAAGTAGTAGGTTTACTTGTTCTGACTAACATGCGAACTCTCTGCGGTAATCCCCTCACATAACACTTGATCCTTTTTGCCTCAGTGTTGACCATATCGGGCACCAACCTAGACATTCGATTGAACTCGGTGGTGTACTCACGATGTGTCATTGCCCCAGCTTTCAAGTTTAAGAATTTCATTTCCGCCCTTTCAACCTCGGCGTCTGCACAGAACTTCATCATCACTAACTCCTTCAGATCATCCCACCTCATCTCTTTGATCTCTTCGCGGGTCTTCCTCTGCTCCACACTCTCCCACCAATACATAGCCTCGTCTACGAATGACTGAGTAGCATACCCCACAGCTTGGTCGGGGCGGCATTCGCTAATGCGGATAACCTTGTCCATAGCGGTTATCCATTGGAGAGTAGCGATTGCGTCACCCAACCCGGTCAGCTTTGGCGGGTCGCATCCTTTGAAGGACTTATAGCTGCACCCACCTTGTCCTCTTCTCCTATCATCGACTTTCACAGACTTATCCCCACTCGAGGCCCCTCTTTCACCTTCCCCATCCTTCCCACCATCACCACCCGCCCCTTCAGCGGTTCGTTCACGGCTTCCAGCAGATCCTTCGGGATTCAGGTTCTTCACAGCAGCAACCACAGCCTGAACAATGGCTGCTTGAACTGCAGGGCTAAGTTGAACTTCTTCGTTGTTGTTTTGGTCTCCTCCAGCTGCGCTTCCTTCATCTTCGGTGTGGGAAGCTTCTTCTACCGAGGGTTGCCGGACAAGACGAGGCCTGCCACGACGTCCAGCGCGACCCCCAGTTCCAACAAATTCTCCAGCTCCCGCCATTAGTATTCTACAAGGGAAAACACAAACATCATCACTCAAAGAACTATTTAGTACAAGGATAGTAAGGCTAACAGGTAATAACAGTGGCCAGTTGTGATTAGCTGATCACGTTACTTTCCGTGTCCTATACACTTCCCTTTATGAGTCCATTTGTGCTGGTTCTACTTAAGCAGTTTGTCAAATTAAACCATCAATTATTCCTGTCCCTACCGTTCACATATCTTTCCTTTCTCATTAACAAATATCTTTTAATCCTACACCATACCTTTACTGATCTTGCTTGGGCAACACATGGCATTCTTGAACTGGCATCTTCTTTCTTTTCTTACTTAAATCCCATTCTCTGTTCGAGTCTAAGCATGTAGGATGCTTAAATCTCTCGAACTTTGCTCTGATACCAACTTGTAAGGCCCCGATACCGGTAACCCTACATTCGTGTTGGATTTACTCATAAACACAGTTCTAAATATCAGAGTTAATTAAAACATTTATGCGGAATATAAAACTTTCATTAAACATTACATAATTCATAACTTGTCTCAAAACATTCATTGTCTTTCACATTAAAGCATTAAAGTTAACACATCACAATCTTCAGATGCCAGATTCTTGTTCAGTGCCATGTGTCTCCTCAAGCGAGCTGCCTCATCCTACTCACCTGCGTGCATACTAAAAGTCAGCTACGCTGAGTGAGTTCTAGATAATCACGTAATCATACCATTTACATAACGTTATATTCATACTTTCATATTTTCATACTTCCTTACTTTCTTACTTTCATTCATACTTTCATACTTTCTTACTTTCTTACTTTCATATCTTACGTTATAAAGAGCACTACGCCCTACATTCCTCGAGTATTGTTAGGGCTCGGTACCCTCCTTCCTCGAGTATTATTAGGGCTCGGTACCCTCCTTCCTCGAGTATTATTAGGGCTCGGTACCCTCCTTCCTCGAGTATTATTAGGGCTCGGTACCCTCCTTCCTCGAGTATTATTAGGGCTCGGTACCCTTTTCATAACCATACAACCATACATTATCATTTCTTTCTTTTATTATCCTTATCACATTCATACACATAAGCATACATATCATACTTACCTTAACTTAGCATTACAACCTGACAGTACGTGCAATATCCGAAGATCGTTCACGTACCATCAAGCAATCATTCACACATATCACATCATTCACATAAGGCATACACTTATCTCTTAGGATAAGCGTATTAACAAACATATTGAGTATGCACACAGCCCCGAAAACATGACACATAAATGGGGCTAGAAACTCACCTGGATCCTGTTACGCTCGCCGCTGATCGTAATTCCTTTCTTTAACTGGGCTCGGCTAACTGTATAATATTTACACATATCAATTAACTACTGCTACTCGTTTGTATTTCTATCTATATATGACCCACAACGAACGGGGGTCCGGGGGCAGCGCCCCTGGCAGCGGGGTTCTAGGGGCGGCAGCCCCTAGCGGGGTCCAAGGGGCAGAGCCCCTGGCTGGGGTTAAGCTGCCAGGTCAGCTTGGAAAAATTTTATTTTCGATAACTGCCTTAACACATTTTCCATTAGGTTTTTAATTTATTTTATAAACGAACTTCGCTTCAGGCGAAGTTAAACCTTAGGCGAACTTGGAAACAGCTTGGTTCTGGCTTGATTCGATCGAATAGGAACACGTTCGATCGAATAGGCACACGTTCGATCGAATAGACACACGTTCGATCGAATAGACACACGTTCGATCGAATAGACACACGTTCGATCGAATAGACACACGTTCGATCGAATAGACACGCGTTCGATCGAATAGGCACACGTTCGATCGAATACAAAACTCATTCGATCGAATGAGTTGGAGACCATTCGGTTGCTTCCCTATTCGATCGACTGGACTTGTTCGATCTACACATTCGATCGAATGGACTGATTCGATCGACTGGTTCGATCGAATGAGTCTGATTCGACTCCTTCAAGCTGGCGACGGAGAAACTCACGGGTTTTCCAGATTTTCCAGATTTTTGACCCAAAAACGAAGTTTTTGACATGGAAATGTTCGGGATTGAAAGGGCTATCGATTCCTAGTACTTTTAAACACAAAAGCTTGCATTTTGACACCAAAACAAGGCGGTTTTTGACCCGAAAACTCAAGTTACGTTTTTGCTCGATTTGAGGCCGAAATGGTTATGAAAACGGATGATTTTCGAGAGGGACTTACCAAAAACGACTAGGAACAAGATTGTGAACTCGGATCGGCGATTTGAGAACTTTCTCTCTCTAGTTTCTCTCTCTAGAATTGAGAGTGTTTGGGTGGGTGTAAGTGAAGGAAGATGGTGAAAATGGTGGATGTGTCAAGAAATTTCGTTTATATACTACGGGTTTGGTTAGGCTCGGGTTGGCTTCCTACGGGTCGAGACAGGCCGAGTTCATAAAATAACTAAGCCCAAGACCCGTTCCTTACTCGACATTAAATAACTAAAACGTGAAATTACTAAACATAACTTTCTTTTATTTATCAATATAAAAATTTTAGGATGTTACACCTTCACATACCTAGCGCTCCGCAGGGAATTGAAACCAAGAAGGATCTTCTGGGGAATGCTTGCGGAAACGGAAATAACATCCCCGCATAGCGGGAACGTCGAGAACTACATTGTTTTGAGGCTCCAGGATGGAATTGGTGGTTTTAACATAATTGATCACTATGTTCAAAACTACCAAAACCTCAGGGAGAATCCACACAAGTGGGACTCAACGCTCCTGACTTGCGAGGAGGTTACAGCCTACCCGCATCATACCCAAAGATCAAGCAGGAAACTCGGGAATTTCTGCAAGTGACAAGGACTTCCGCGGGAAGAATCCCCATGGAAAACCTTAAAAAACTCTTTTCAAAACCCTTTGGTTAAGTCCAAAAGTTCACCTCACTTCATTAAACACGCATGAGAAGAACATTGGACTGGGGGACTTGAAGAGGTAGGTCCCAGCAGAGCCCAGTTGGACCCGCAAGACTCACCTTGAAGAGGGACGTCTGCGCAGAAACTAACTGGATCCGCAGGACCCACCATGCTCAGAGACGTGACGTCCTTACGCGCAGTACGCAAGCTGTTCCCGCAGGAAATGCCTCCCAATGGTGAAGGACTCCGCCTGTTCCCGCAGCTTCGGATACAAGCCATCAGGGAAGGCCACCCGCGCAGCAAGGTTTCACGCACAAGGCACTTAGCTCTCAATCACTCAGTGTCACCTGAAGGAATGAGCAAAGCCGGGAACAATCCCGCACAAGGGCGGGAGGGGGAATACTCCCGCCCAAATAAGCCAGTCCGTACGATACGGGAAGATCTTCTGTACTGTACCTGACGAGGTATGGGCAAAAGATCTGACTAAAGATACGACAGCTTATTGACAACAGTATGGCGAGCAGCATGCTCCTGTACTGTATGTCACTATTAGCCGCTGCCTACTCACCAACTACTGCCATACCACGTGCATAGCCGGCAGTTGGTGGAAAAGGAATAGTACACAGCAGGCCTGGTCACTATCAGCCGCTGCCTACCCACCAACTACCAGCAGGGCACGTGCGTAGGCCACTGTTGGTGGAACAGGAACACTGTTGCAGCCGGCCACACCTCCTTGGAAACCTACCTTCGGCTATAAATACCACAAATGGTATGACATTATCATCATATCATATCTTATATCATCATAATATACCTGATATCTGCTCTAGCAATCTCTTAATATACTTTTATATTTAAAGAGCAATCTAGTCTGATTCTCACGCCGGAGGGTGGTCACAAGGAGGAACCCCCCCCCCCTTCTCAGTGACGAGCTCACGGTGTCTGTTTTGCAGGTTATCAGAAGAACCATCTTCCAAGGGTCTAACCCCTCGTGGGAAACATCTATCTAACCCCCAGGTTACTAGTAATCTGTCTGGGGTCCGGTTAGTGTTTCTTCAACTACCTAGGTCGTGATGAACCTTGGTTCGGTTTGATTTTGATTGGGATTTCTTTTCATTATGGATTTTATGTTCTAAGTAAAGTGTTGAGTTTGAATTAATTGATGCGTATGATTGCTTGGTTTTATTTACTTGGATTTATTGTTTCACATTACCCTTGGTGATTGTTTCATAGGATAGGGTTTTGTTAGGTCATTTACTGTGTGTTCTTGACTAGTTTATGATTGATATGCATTAAGATCATAGAAACAATAAAACTAATTAAATAGATAAAAGTGAGCTGCTAGCCTAGAAAGCTGTAAGGTGATAGGTTATTGATAGATCTTTCTTGGTCAGGATTGCTAGATTTAGTTATTCGTAAGGAGTCCGTCTAGGTTTGATTGTCAGCTACTACTATTAAGTCAATTTAGTCATAAAGATACTTAGCCATAAATTATTAAAGAACCGTAAGGAAGTTTAATTCATAAAACTGGTGAGTCTTAAAACTTGTTAGAAATCCATAGGTGTCTTCTTGAAGGTCAAGGGTCCTGTTCGGGTTTTCTGTCAAGGGTCTATTTTACGATCCCAGTTCCATAATTTAAGTTTCCCATTTGATTGATTGTCGTGACATTGGGGATTCTAGCCTAGGTAGTTATTTTCATCATCTGAGTTAATCTAAGTGTTTTAATAGTTTATTATATTTTATTTAATTAGGGTTAGGTTTAGTTAATTAATATTTAGTTTAAAAACCCCCTTCAGACATTATTATTAAATAGTCACGTCTTGTAGTTGAGTTTAATTTGCTAGTTTCGTAATTTATAGAGTCTCGTGGGTTCGATATCCGGACTTACTTAGCTGTACTAGATTCGACCGGTACACTTGCCGGTTAGTTGTTTAAGTTAAGTTTAAGAGTCTAGAATTATTACTTAGTGTCTAGATTAACTTATTTTTAGTTAATAATTATTTAACTACTTTTAGCACATCGTTATCGAATAACCTAAACATAACCAAAAACCATATTTGAACTTAGATAATGTATAAAAAAGTGTTACTATTTAAAAAAGAATAATTGAACTAGTTTTCTTTGCAAGAACCTGATGCACACTTTATTGTAGACCATCTCTCTTATTTTTGTTTAGTAAACAAATTTTCTCCCAATGTCATAATGCAAAAGAATCAGAAACTAATGCAGTGTGGTTACAACCACTTTGCAACTGTCATCTAGATGGTTGATTGGATCAACTTGATTCACTTAATTATATTAATTGATCATTGTTGTGTATCTATTATGGTGTCTAAATTATTTCTACTTAATTTTTATTACAAATCCCATATTTAATTAACGAATTAATCAATCTAAGTAGTCTATTAGGACACCTTTGTGAGTATCTTACATAACTTTTCCTATGATATTTTATGATTAAAATATTAATCTGTTATTAAATTAGACCGTGCAATAATTAGACCATGTGTAGTAGATGGAGTGTCACGTCACCATAGGGGCGTTTTGCGTAATGTGGTGTCACTATTAAACATGTTTTCTAGACCGAATGGATGGTACTGATTAATATTTTAATACAGTTAACTCATTAAATTTGTGTATAGACAAATAACTTTTATATGAAACATGACAATTGGAAATAAAGTCGAAAGGTAGTAGACAATGACTCAAACCTTATATCGGCAGTATTGTTGATGGTTATATGATTGAGAATTCTCTTGTAAGTGGTTCCTTTTCAATTATTTGTAATGTTTATGCACTAACTTTGACATAAATATTAATGGTTAATTTTTAATTACAATGTCACATTTAACGTGCCAAAAATGGTTTTAACTGACATTTAACGTGCTAAAAATGGTTTTAACTGATATTACAGTGTCACAGTTAGTTCATATACGATGCGTAATTATAAAATGTTCTTACATAATTATAATACCAGGTCACAGTTAGTTCATATACGATGCGTAATTATAAAATGTTCTTACATAATTATAATACCAGTGAATTTAAACACCCCCCCCCCCTCTCATTGACATGTTTCATGCCATAGAGACATCTTATCCTTTGTAAGTCTTTTTACAATAGTATAGCCAGCCGTGTATATTAACTTAGCTCATAAGGGCATAAAGTAAAAAACTAGTTAAAAATTCTCAAAATAGTCAATTTATAGAATGTGGTTTCAATTTTGTCTCTTTTAAATTCAAGTTTCCAACTTTGTCCATTTGGTATCTCGTCGCCGGCGACATGTTAGCGAACACCGACAATGTGTTGACATAACATAGGGTTGACGATACGTTATGTTGCTAACATAGGGTAGCAGCGATGCGTTAATGTTTAAAGTCGGGGTTCCACGACGCGTTAGCTGATAACGCATCGCTGCTACCATATGTTAGCAACATAAACGTATCTCGTCGCCGGCGACATGTTAGCGAACA
This sequence comes from Bidens hawaiensis, assembly GCF_021521415.1. Classification (NCBI taxonomy): domain Eukaryota; kingdom Viridiplantae; phylum Streptophyta; class Magnoliopsida; order Asterales; family Asteraceae; genus Bidens; species Bidens hawaiensis. The sequence goes on along the minus strand of NW_027491565.1, from coordinate 712,437 downwards.
CCGACGATGTGTTAACATAACATAGGGTTGACGATGCGTTATGTTGCTAGCATAGGGTAGCAGCGATGCGTTATCCACTAACGCATCGTGGAACCTCTGCTCTAAACATTAACGCATCGCTGTAACCCTATGTTAGCAACATAACGCATCGTCAACCCTAGATTATGTTAACACATCGTCGGTGTTCGCTAACATGTCACCGGCGACGGGATACCAAAGGGACAAAATTAGAAACTTGAATTTATGGGGACAAACTTAGAACCGCATTCTATAAATGGACTATTTTAAGAATTTTCGCTAAAATTATTATGTGATGTAAAAAAGAAAAAAAAAGAAACATAAAAGTGATAAAATGGGGAAGTGGGTTATAATGGTAATGGAAGAAAACAAAATAATGGGGAATTTGGGTAGGTTACTTTTGTGTTTTGGGTTTAAAGAAGAGTTGAGTGGGGTGATTGCATTTTGGCTGTTAGCGTGGAAATGAAGCCAACCGTTGAATCATCCCACCGACGCGTCTTCACGTGACACTGTCACCCACTCCTACCGGTTTACTTTAGGTGCGCTATCTTCGTCATTTCGTTAGGTTAAGAGGTATACATCAGTAGACAACACTCACTGGTCTTTGATGGCAGCAAGGCAGTCTATCCCTCACCGGTCTCACTCAAACAACCCCCCCCCCCCTCGAATGAAGGTGGGGCTCACTGGTGGAGAATGGTGTATTTTGAATACTATCTAAATTAAAAAAAATGGTAGAGAATGATAGAGAGTGATATATTTCCTTGGTTAAAGGGTGTTGTTAAATGATAGGGGAAAGCTGACGTGACGATGAAGAGAATAGTGTTGAGGGGTGTATTCCCCTTAGCCTTATTAAAAAAAAGAAAAAAAACACGTCTAAAAGTTAAAATATTATAGCAAATTAAAGTGTTGTTTGTTTTTTAAGACAAAAACTATCTACAATCTGATTTCATATTTGCAACTGAAGATGTGGTATGAAGGTCTGTAATATGAAAATATTATAATGTTTGTTTTATAAACTGGATATTGTCTACATAAGCTGAAAATTAATTAGTTACCTGTCATATATATCACAGTAGATAGAAGTCATTTAACGTCTGTAGACTGCTAAAATAATTAGTGGTGGTGTACGAATTATGGAAGTGGGTGGTGGTGTACGAACCATGGAAGTGGGTGGTGGTAGACGACTGTGGTAGGTGGTGAACGGTGGGTGGTGGTGATGGACGATTGTGGTGGATGGTGGACGGTGCTGGTGGCCGGCAGTGGGTGGTGGTGGTGATGAACGGTGGTGGTGGCGGATGGTGGTGGTGATGGACGGTGGGTTGTGGGTGGTGGATTGTGGTGGTGGTGGCGGGCGGTGGGTGGTGGATGGAGGCGACGGCGGACGGTGGGTGGTGGTGGCGGCAATCGATGGTGGTGGGTGGTGGTAGTGGACGGTGGTTGTAGCCGACGGTGGTGGTGGTGGGTGGTGGCGACGGACGGTGGTGGTGGTGGGTGGTGGCGACGGACGGTGGGTGGTGGTGGTGGCGTGTGGTGGTGGTGTTGGACATCAGATGTTGGTAGGAATAGGGGTGCAAACGAGCCGAGCTGCTCGCGAGCTACTCGAGATCGACTCGTTAAAAAGCTCGAACGAGCCGAGCTTAATCGAGCCTGAGCTCGGCCTAAAAAGAAGCTTGTTTAATAAGCGAGCCCGAGCTTCACTTATTGAGCTCGAGCCGGCTCGCGAGCCAAAACGAGCCTGCCATTTTATATAACTTTTTAAAATATATATTTAATAATTATTAATATATATATATATATATATATATATATATATATATATATATTATAAATAATGTTAAAAAATAAATAAAAATAACTAAATAATATTTATTATTTATACAGAAAATTATAATAGAAAAAAAAATATAAAAATAATTATATTATTTAAAAAAATAACTAATAATGGTAAATGAGCCGAGCTCGAGCTTGAAAAACTACTCACGAGCCGAGCTCGAGCTTTGAAAATAGAGCTCGAAACAAGCCGAGCTTGAGCTCTGTGTAAGTTAAACGAGCCGAGCACGAGCCTGGTCAAGCTCGGGCTCGGCTTGGCTCGTTTGCACCCATAAGTAGGATGTGAAGATGGTGGATATTAGCTTATTTTTTAAGACCACAAAAGTAATTTTCAGATTCTTTTCTTTTTTAAAAGAATCTGTTTTCAAAAACTTATGTATGCGCGTCCACAAACATAAATCTCTTGCAGATGTTTAAAGCAAAAACAAACACAACCTATTTGTAGGCTTATGTTCTATAGCAAATTGATTTTGGTTGCAATATATATTCTTTTCATTTTCTTTTTCTTTCTGTTTTACTTTTAGTTTTATTATATTATCATCTGTTTGAATAAGTTAAATATTTTTCTCGCTTTTATTTCATTAAGCAACTTACTTTAAAAAGATAGGTTTTTTTTCACCTTTTACAGTTTATTTATTCTTTATATTTTTAATTAATCAAACAAGGTTTTCTTGCTCGTTTTCATTCATTAAAAAATTAGAATGTCCAAACAAACGAATAATAAATAATACAGTGAAAAAATAAACAATTTTATTCATACAATCAAAACTAATATAAACGAGCATCCATTGAACACTTGTTCGATCGATAACAAGGCCTAAAAATTGAGTGTAAAACCAAAAAATAAAATTTAAACTGCTAATTCTCTAATTTAAAAAAAAAAATAGTATAAAAGGTTATAATAATTGTAAAATGATATAACAATTCTCACCAAAACGCCGTTGGATTTGTGCATTTGCTTAAAAGAGCATTGGACACAATGGAAAATGGAGCGTAAACAACATGTTGGAAGCCTTGAAGGCGACCCCCCCCCCCCCAATGGAGAAAGATATACGGCATGTCGTCAGGAAGAAGTGAAAATCGAAGAAACGTCCCCTTCATCCAATAAAGAATACGACTTTGATCAAAGAACGTGCAACTCGTATGCCAAACCCAATAGATACTTACCGAAGACAAATGAAGGATTAAAGAACACATGCAACCCAAGTCGTTTGCTTATATTTTATATTTTAGTTGAATAAATGTAAAAATATTAATTTTTTAATTTTAAAACAAAAATAAATTAAAAAATGTATTTATTGAGTATGTTTAACATTTTTATTTTTTTTATTAAAACCCGTTATAGGTTACCGGTAACCTAATCGGTTTTTATGGTTATACATTTTAGGCATAGAAAGCGGGTACCAACCGTAGCCGGTTATTGGCGAATCTCGGTTTTGACCGTTTGAATAGAAACTGGTTGCGGTTAGTAACCTTCCACTTAACCGGTATTTGCCTCTTTATTCATAATTCCTTAGTCAATCTAGCAGTGCCTAGCGACTTCTGCAATTATGCATTTATGTGGGTGAGTCTTCCGGAGAAGATGGGAAGATGACACTTCTATTTTTTGTGTGGGTTTAGGTCCTTATTACAAAGAAAGATGATTGTGATTATTAGTCCCATATGGGCTTGGGCCGGTTAATATAAATTCTACTACTAGCCGGTATGAATTTGGGCTGGTTACTTTTTCCTGTTAGGACCGGTGTTGACTTTACCATTTGTTGTACTAGAGAGGTTAAACCGGGTTTGGGCTTGTAAACCGGTTTACGAAACAGCCCTATAACACCCAAAACCGGTTAATAGACCGAACTGGTTCAAATCAGGTTCTGATAGTTGGGATCGAATTTAAAGGTATACATTACAATATTCTTTTTACCATTTGAGGCATTTTTTATTTGTATCCCTTAAATATACTAGTATAAATATATGTTGGGTGTTTTGGTTGAATCACACCCAAAACGCTCTCTACTCTCTCAACCAGTGTTTTAAAAAATCGGTTCAAATCGACCGATTGAACCGGTTAAACCGGATTTCGCATAGCAAACCGGTATTTTAAGTTCAGTTTTGGCCGGTTTTCTAGAACATAGTACCGGCGGTTTTTGTCTAAAATACCGGTTTTTACCGACAAACTGGTTTTAAGTCTGGGAAATTTTTTATATTTGCAGCCCATAATTTTTCAAAATTACTTTTAACCCTACAATTGACATTTAAGCGTGTAAACTTTAGGACTATTATTTAAAAATTGAGTGCTTTTGTATTATTTTTTTAATATGAATTGACTTTTGAATTATTTTTTGTTATGAAATCATTTTGTATTGAGTTATTTTTTGATTGAAGTTATATTTATTAGAAAGTATAAGGTAAACTATTCAACCGGTTGAACATTCGGCATAACCCGGTTCAACCAGTTGTACCATTTTTTTAACTCAATCCGGTACAAATAAAACAAGTAGTTTGACGGTTTTTAAAACATTGCTCTTAACTCTAAAAAATGCTCACTAATATTAAACATGTTCCGCAAATGGTGTTATCATGCTCGCAATCCTCTTTTTCGTATAAATAATTTGATATGTAAAAAAAATGTATGTAGATGAAGCTACAAAAGTTGTCAGTAATCCGTCGCTAAGGCCAAACGTACTGGGCGTCATTTGAGGGCGATAAGGGGCTACAACACCGCCCCCCCGGGCGATTTTAAGCGAATTGGGTCGGGGGCGAGAGCCTTTTGTCGCCTGGAAGAAGGCGAATTGTGTGTGTGTGGGGCCGGCATGTATGCATATGTGTGTGTTATATACACACATATATATATACATATATATATATATATATATATATATATATATTATTATTATATTACTATTTGTAGCCCCTACACCGTTACACCCGAAAAACATATTATCACCTCTTGCTGACTGGGCGCCACACGGCGCAAAACGCCCCAATTTGTAGCCCCTCCACTACACATAACCTAATTAGTCCAATCACTCAGCAGTCTGTCGCAAATCAGATTTCCCACAATATATTCATATCTTTTTTATGGATTAGGCCGTATTGATTAGTAACGAGTGTTTTACCCGCTGCGTTGCACCGCCACAAGTCGGCAAAACATGGGTGGTGATAAACTCAAGCGTTGTCGGTCACTGGCGTTAATGTGGTGAGTCTACACGAATTCGGTTGGTCTTCGTTATGTGAATTTTGATACCGGTATTAAAAACCAAAAATAAAACAAAGAACTAAAAATTAAGGTAGACCAATGGGGTGGCGTTGGTTGGTAAAACTTTGATGTTGGAAGACCCGAGTGTTGTTGTTTACGGACGTTGAGGTGGTGAGTCTACGCAAATTTGGTCAGTTGCCGTCATTTTCGTTACGGTGCTGGAACTAAAACTAAAAAATAAGTTGGCATTCGGTCGGTTTTCTTTACGTTCGTTATGGTATCGGAAAAAACAAACTACAGTGAGTCTGCGTGAATTCGGTTGGTTTTCTGTCACGTGTGTTATAATACCAGAATAAAAATTAAAACAAAAAAATGATATTCAGTTGGTTTTCATGACGGTACCTAAAGTAGAAAAATAATAACAAAAACAAAATGATGTGGACCAATATGGTGCCGCTAAATGACCCAACCCAATAAGGATTTCGCAGCACCAAAAATCTTAATTGTTATATATAAATATGGAAAATTGGATTTATATAATCTCACATTTAATGGATTGGCCAATAATAATCCCACCTTCGGTATTTCCCGCTGGCAGTCCCACCTTTTCAAGGTTTTTTGTTTTATGAGATAATTAACGGGGTTAAGTTTTTGCTGATGTGGCGAGTGACATGGCTTTTTAAATATCCTACATGGCTTTTCCCTTTATATCCCCCCCCCCCCTCAGATTACTTACGTGTAATACTCACCCATTTAACCCCCAAAATTATCTATTGAACCCTAATTATTTTTTAGATAGATTGGAATCGAGATTTTAAAATAATTTATTAAAGTTTCATATTATTAAACATCAATACTGATAAGTTATAAACCGTAGACCAGATAACCCAAATTATACAAGAACCCTAGAAATTCAATCTGATAAAACGCTATATGTTTGATCAATTAAGGTTAAGGTTCTTGTATAACAAATCAAGGCGACCAGAACCATACAAATAATTACCTTAAACAACGTTAATTGAATGGTTAATTAGAATAAATTGCTGACGGACAGAAGTTCAACAAGAACATGTTGCGCGGATGAACATAATCCAATTTGTTACGGGGGTTTTCTTAGCGATGGAACAAGGACTATGAGGCTACGTTTAATTGATTTAATATGATCGTTTGCATGTATAACGAGATCGGGTTGGACACTTGTTGTGGATGAGGATTCAATCGGATTCAATAGCTAATTAGGGCTTAATAGTTAATTTTGGGTTTTAAATGGTGAGTATTACATGCAAGTAATCGGAGGGGGGGGAATATAAAGGGAAAAGTCATGTAGAATATTGAAAAAGCCATGTCACTCGCCACATCAGCAAAAACTTAACCCCGTTAATTATTTTTAAAGGGGAATCATAAAACAAAAAACCTTGAAAAGGTGGGACTGCCAACGGGAAATACCGGAGGTGGGATTATTATTGGCCAGTCCGTTAAAGGTGAGATTATTTAAATCCAATTTTCCTATAAATAATGATATAAATAAATATTATTTTCTTGTATAAATTAGATCCTAAAGAACCATGGAGGAACAAATCACTTTAGCAAATTGCCAAGCAAAGAATTGTTAAAGAATTATGATTTCATGAAGTATCAACCAATGACCAGGATCACGTCAACGATTATTCGATTTCGTTATATTTACGTTAAAATAGATAAAACCGTTATTATAACAATGATTAATAAATATTCTTTTACTCAAATAAAAACCATTCCATAACCGTGTGAGTCTTCATGAGACTGTATGAAAAGTGTCCATACAAGTTTGGTTCAATCAGATCTGAATGAGTCAGATCTGAATAAACATCTGTCCCATTCAGCAGTAACATCAAGTCTGAATGATTCAGACCTAATTTTAACTATTCAGATGTTTTTCTGTTTGGAACCAAACAGTCTGAAGTCTGAATGAATCAGATGTTTACATCTGAATGGTTTCATTCAGATGTAAACAAACAGTCACTCAATAACACTATCAAAAAGGAAACTCACATATTTGAAAAAACTCTTTTAAGTCAAGTTATGAATCTGAGACTTCAAATATCCCAATCACTATCCATCACTGCGTGATAACTAATAAGCTTTTGGTAATTTTTAAAGACCTCACAAATCTATTAAGAAAATTCAACCAACTAATAACTAACATTTTGTTTCATATATTGTTAGAAGCTAATGTCAAGTTTTTAGACATACAACAACTTAAAATATGGTTGCTTCTTGAAGTCTACATCACGTTTAATCTCGTCACACACTTTGTCACTAATACTCATTTTATGAGCAGTGAACGTTACTAATTCAATGAAGTTTATCTGTATATAAAATTGGTTTTTTACTAGTAGATCTATCTGTTCAATGTGCAATAGAAAACTAGGGTCGAGATTCTGTACAATAATGCCTTAACGTACGATAGGTACGCGAGACGCTCAAAGGCAAAAAACAAAGGCAAGAATACTAAAATGCTCAGCCGGAAACCCAAAATGCTTAAAAAACATGTTTCGTGAAAAAAAGTAAAAAATTGATCGATTAACGATCCAAAACTGTTTTTTTCGGTGAACTAATGATTAATTGGATATGTATTGACGATTCCGAGATGTTGGGATGTGATTTCATGGATCGATTTCGTGAATATATGGTATTCGTGTACCTATTGTACGTTAAGGTATTATTGTATCATATCTTTTCTAACTATACATCTAAAATACCATAGTTACTTCAATTATAATTTTTAATGCCCGAACCAAGCCTTTTAACTTTGCTTTATATGTAAGACGGTTCAAAACAGTTCAAATGTGATAATGAGTTCAAATCCTTACCGCTTACAGATGATAAAGTTGGATCGACTTTATACCTAAACCTTTCGTCCAGTAAAGAATAAAGTGAAGAATAAAGAAGGAAGGTTCACGTATAAATTTACTCTAGTATATTATCCTTTATACACCATTCTTAGTTATCATCCATCTTTTCTTTTTGCTATTAGGTTCTCTAGTTCACGTTGAAAAACATCTCCTCTTCTTTCTTCAATCTATTGTTAAGTCAGATATCAAAAGAAAGAAATATAATCATACAAATGGTGGTGTTACAACATGAGCATTCATTGTCTCTCATAGACATGAATCCAAAATATCCGCATGTTGAAGTAGTATACGTTGATGAGGAAGATTTGATATTTAAACAAGCCTTTCGATGTTTATGCAACCGTTGTAATCAAGAAATTACCTACTATCATAAGTATTACTATAAATGTGACCAATGTGATTACTCACTTCATAAATTGTGTGAAGGTGTTCCAATAAAGTTACAGCATGCATCACATAGTGCACATATTCTTACCCTCTTTCTATACGAGCCGCAAGGAAAGTGTAATACGTGTAATAGTACTTCTCAATATCATAAACTCCGATATCATTGTTCTATATGTATGTTTAACATATGTTTAGATTGTGCTCTAGATGAGGTACAATACCATACTATTTATCATCCTAGCCACCAACACCCTTTAATTCCTGTTTATAGGCATAGACAAATTATAGCAGAATGTGATGCATGTGAAAATGAACATTAAGGGGTTTTCTATGAATGTTCCACGTGTTTTCGTTCTCTTATCCATAATGATTGTTTATTCCGGCCTTGCTAATTCAAGATGACACATATAGTTGTTTCTTTCATACTCATCCACCCGTCCTTGCCTACATGTTTCCAATAGTATATCAAAAGGCAAAATATTTTCCTACATGTAGGGTATGTGACATCTCCTTTACTGATAGTGAGAATCTTTGGGTTTATAAATGCGAAAAATGCAGATATTATGTTCATCTTAAATGTTTAGAATCAAGATCTAAGCCCTCTGGTTCAGGTAAATACATTACTTATTTTTATAATAGTTAATTGCATAAAATGTAAATACTATCTAGTTCCCCGTAAATATATACCATTCATTTATAAATTGTTTATTCTAAGTGAAGTTCCGGTACTTGTTTTCATTCTTCATGGATTAACCTTTAATATTTCTACTTATTTATTTTTAAATTTATGTATGTTTATATGTCAATCTTTAAACCATATTAAAAAAAACATTAAATTATTATAAAAGTTTTTCTATCTAATTGGTTTTATTAATTTAATGAATTGATCTTTTTTTTCTTTTCCCTTTTAACCACGAAAGTATGGCAATGGGTTTCACATTTCACCGTTACAGCTTCCATGATTACAAACACTCATTTTGTATACCGAAAATGGCAATATATCTTATCTTAAATATATATAAACGAAATTTCAAAACATTTTCTCAAGCTACTTGGTTGTTGTATTTGTAAATGGAGGGTTCTCATGCATCTTACCCGAATTTACGGATATGGGTTTCACCAAACCCATATAGGTTTTAAACGGGTTATAACATCTTATTAAATTAAAAAATAAATATCTCCAAATATTTTCTATAAAAATCCTATAAAATAGGGATTTATTAAATATTAATATCCTATTTTTTTAAAAAGATATTATTTTTAATTAAAAAACAATTTTATAGTACAAAGCGGGTCAATGGTCTCACCAGACCCTAAATAACTTTTAAACTGGGTTATAACATTCATTTATTTGTAAAACCCTTTCATTATCAAATACCAAGTATATTATTAACTTCTTTATAATAAATAAAAATTAAAATCCAATAAAATATATTAAATATTATAAACGAATAATGTAAAACACGCCCGTAATATGAGGATAAAAACTAATGTTGAATATTGTTAACACACAGTCCATGTTTTTTTAATATACAAACTTTTATAAAAGCAGAAATACTAGCTTTAGAATATATGTTAAATACGATCACCACTCCTATCACTACTAGTATGGTAATGATATAGGATAAACTCGGTATTTAGAATATAAAACCATTTGGTACTTTCAATTAGTATACACAAATAGAACCCTTATAAACTAGTTGATACCAAAATACTTAGTTGGACTTGGATCTTGATAACAATGTAAAGAAAGGATATATATTCTTCTTAGTCGGAATGGGTTCGATGGTGATGTCGTGATGTTCTTTGTCCTCCTGAGCCTGTATAGAGTTGTACATGTTAGCAACTAGTTAGAAGGTCGCGAGACGGATGACCCTAAAAGAAAAGACTGATTATGGTCAATTCAAGAGATAAAGAGAGAGAGACTCTTTAGGTATAAACTATAAATACATCATAATTATGGGTATAAGCATGCAGGAGAGAGCTACAAAGAGAGAGAGACTCTTTAGGGAAGATGATCTTTTACGTTTGGGTTTGGTTCCTTTTAAAAAAACGAAAATAAACATTTAGATAAACCATGTGACTTATTCGGTTCAGACTGAAATCTATCGGGCCGTGCTCATAACTAGGTACACTCTATTTCCACTTGTTACAATCCTAATCTTGTAAGCAGTGACGAAGCTTAGACTAACACACCGGAGGAGCGGACTCAAAATGTATACAGAATTTCACAAACGAGGGGGGGGGGTCAGGCTCAAATTGTCGGCCAAAAACTGTTAAATTTACACTACGTATAAAAATTTTCAGACGTAAACAAGTAAATTTACACTACTACGCAAAAAAACCGAGGGGGGCACCCCCCGCCCTAACTAACCTTCGCCGGTGCTTGTAAGCCCAACCTACTTTTGATCTTCCCGCCTTTTCACCTTTCACTCTTCATAAAATATAAATTTATGAATTTACAGCTTGTAAAAAAAGATCTTTTATTTAATATTTCATTTCATTTATTCAATACAGTGTACACGAGTTTCTAACCTTGTATATAGTTACTATTAAATAGCATGTTGAAGCAAAATGGAAGTAGACCGCTTGGCTTGGATTGTAGCATGAAAACTAGCTTGTTGATTGAAAACCACTACCAACAAAACGAGTATGTTGTCCCTACCATGGAATCACTCCAACTCTTATTAAAAAGATATTTATTCTTCTTTTTTTTATAAATTGGATGTGTCTCAATGATAGAGGATTCACTTTACTAATGAGAGGTAAATGTTCAAACCTCACTATCACCAATTTATATGAAAAATATGAGAGATGACTCTGGCTTGCTAGGGTTCGAGTCCTGAACTCACCCGGTTTTACCGGCTCCTCGCTGTCGTGCTGTTTGGCGGGCATGGGGGTCGGGATTTATTCAGGGAATCCCTCAATAGGTTTTATCCGGGTTTTATTCAACTATGGTATACATGGGTTTCTAAATTCTAACCTTGTATAGTTAAGACAGCTTATGCAAGAGAATAAAATTATGTGAGTTTTTTTTTCTTGATTAATTAAAAACAAATAAAATTATTTCAGAGTTGGTACTTTTTTTTTTCAAAGTTGAATAGATTATCAAAGGCTTCCAAGTCCAAGAATGGGTTGTGACTTGTGACTATTAGTTCCATATGGGTTTGGGCTGTTCAATATAAATTCTAAAAACTGGGCCGCTCTACTTTTATCTGTTAGGCCTGGTGTTGATCTTACCATTTGCCATTAGATTTAGGAATGGGTCTCTCATACATTGTAAATTGACATCATTAGCTTCATATTTTAGTCGCTATACGAATAATCATGCAACTTTAAAATGAGTATGTTAGAAACTTAGAATATAAGAGAGTACATAGCATCCAAGATCAACACTGATGCCGAGTGTCCAACCCTGACTAACGTCCAGTCCAGACCCGTTATTTGACTATCCCAGCTGGAACTTACTATTTAACGAGTGTCCAGCCCGGACTTTCTGCTGAACAAATGTACGATCCAGACATGCTGTTTGAGACAAGGCCCGGATGTGACATGGCTCATTCGGCCCACTGATACCCTCCTTTATATGAGGAAGGCCAATCCCTTCTTTAAAGGATATTCTTCCATTTTTATCCAGACCAATATACACACTGCACTCTTGCTATGATCTCTCTCTAGATGCTATGTATTGTTATGAACCCGATAAACCTAAGCCTATATGGATCCAATCAAACAGCCCATTCCAGTGAGCCCGACAAGCTGAAGCATTTGAGAATCGCGAAAAAGAACCCTTGTGAGTCGCAGTAATATAACTTGGGGAAGAATGAGATTTGATGCATGAATATAGTTAAGTGTCAAATCGGTGATTGTCGTCTCTTCCCATCTCCTTCTGTTATGATTCTAAAGTGTAATTTGATTCAACGACTTAGTAATACACTTGTTCTATTGTCCTGTCAGTTTCGATTATCACGATGTAGCGCCAATTTGAGTTCACTTCATATATACATGTTTAACTGTCAGAGAGTAGTACGAAGACCTCCGTCTCCACCCCCTTTTAACCAGCTCCCTTGTTGTTGGCTCGGCAATAACCAAGTGCAAGACTTGGATCACACGAGACCAAAGCCCGAACCCAACAACCTTCGCTTCAACAAACACCTAGATAAACCACCAACTTAACCTTTTTCAAGTCGACACATTCACTGATCTTAAATAAACCGTTACTCGTATCTTCAAATCATGGTAATATATTAATTAACTATAAAGTTATAAGTTATCATATGATTAAATTAACAAGCTTTACAATGGAAAATGAAAGCATAAACAAACATACACTAAAGGGTTGTAACTTGTAAATACTTACAATAACACAAAACCACATTGTATTCGTATCCGTATCCGTATCAGTATCAGTACCAGTATCAGTATAGCAAACACACCTCAAAACGAAACTTGTGCAACCGCATTATCAACCTGCTGCACATCCTTAAACCCATTCATCCCAAACTCACCCGACCCACCACCACCACCACCACCACCGATCAACTTCAACAACTCCGCAGCCTTCTTCTTCCCTTTCCCACTCCCATTCTCCGCCACATCCGCAATCCCATTACACACAACACCCGCCATCTCCTTCACATACCCCGCAACCTCCTCCCTCCCACACTGCACCAAATTCAACAACCCCGAGACCGCATTCTCCTTCACCCGTCCACTCGACCCCGTCGACAAATCCAACAAATCCACCAAAACCCCAACTCCACTCACCTTCTTAAACGCCTCACCCGCCTCCTCACACCCCGCTAATTGCGCGATCACCGCAGTCGCATCCTCCACAATCCCAACCCGCCCGTCCTTCACTACCAACGAAAACAACACAGGGACCGCTCCTAATTCAATAACCGTAGCTCGATTCAACGAATAAAGGGCTACACCGAATAAAGCTTTTAAAGCGTCTTTAATTGTTCTCGGGTGCGAATTCGGGTTTCGGATAATGTCAATTAAAGCATATAAAATATCTCGTTTCGACCCGATAATCGGGCGGTAGGAGTCAACAGTTAAAAGGCTGAATATCGTCGCGGCGGCTGCCTGGGCGGATGAGGGTGACTCAGGGTAACGGAGCGCGTGGGATAGGGCGTCGAGTAAGCCGCGCGTGGACATTAGTGGCTCCCGGGAAGAGATTGAGATGTTGAGGAGAGTGGCGGTGGCGTTTTCTTGGGCGACGGCGGACGGGGAGTAAATGATTTCGGACAAGTACGGAATGGCGCCGGCGTCGGCGATTAATAGGCGGCTTTCCGGGTCGTTTTTGGAGATGAGACGAAGCTCGCATAAGGACTCGGTGCGGGTTTGTTCGGATACCGAGCTTAGTTTTCCGACGAGTGATTTGGCTGTTCGGCGTTTGACTTCCATTTGTTTGTTGGTGATATGAGAAATAATATAAATATGTGGGATGTAATAATAAGTTGTGGGTTGAATGGATTTGGGTTGGAATAAGTCGGAGAATTACGGCGGTGGGGGGTGGGGTTTGATTATTAATATTTAATGGATGAATGAATGGGGATGGTGGCAAGTGGTCAAAGGTATGGTGGGAGTATTTTTTTTTTCAAAGGAATCCACTTAAACAACTCGGTGGCGTGACGTTTTAGAGGTGTGAATAAATGGAATCGGTTTTGGGTATGATGACATGATCGGATGATGGAAAATCGGATATTGATACAACTCGAATTGGTTCGAGTTTGGGTTCGGGTATTGTTTCTAAAAACCATACGTTATGCATCGGGTCGAGTATAGAACTGGGAATTCTAAACCGGGTAGTGGCGTAGCAAGAATTTTTTTTCTACGGGTTCAGAGAATTTCGAGGGATGGACGACCGATTGTTTATCACTTATATTGTGGTTTTCTACGGGTTCGATGTTGAAATTTCTACATATGCGATGTCAAAATACACTAATATATAACATTAAAACAAAATTTTGTACGGGTTCGGCTGAACCCGTTCTCATGAAGCTGTCTACGTCCCTGAAACCGGTATTTTAATACCTTATTTTCGGGCATTGAAAAAACCTTATTTTCGAGGTTTTTTTTCATGTATAAATTGGATTTTTTTTATGGGGTTGCACTTTTCCGGGTACAGATCAGGTATTTGAAAAAACTCAGTGGTTCCGGTTTTATGGTATTACCTGGTACAAATCGGGTCTAGTTTGGATACGGGTTTTAGTACTGAAATGTATACTTCACAGGTAGGGTCGGGTATAAAAACCCGGGTATAAAAAAAACGGTTTTAGGTTTTTTTTTTTCAGGTCTGGGTTTTTTTTCCACCTCTTGTAACGTTCTTGTATTATTGTTCTTTAATACGATGAGTCGGTATGTCTAACGTCTATATTGAGTTTGATGTTCTGGGTGTTGCTCATCAGAAAACACTTTTGTTGTTGGAAAATTTACTTTGAGTCAAATTTCGAACAAGATTAATAATATTTCAGGTGTTAACATCTGCTACATACCGATGTACTAGAAGGTTGATGCCTCGATGTCGTTGTGTATTATTGTAAACTCCTGTTAAAAGTTAATTATCTACTTGACTACTTCTTAATATCTTTTGTGGAAAAACAGCAAGTTGCTCCACTTAAGAGATTAGTGAACTAATTAATGTGTTGACATGTTTCAAATTGGTTTATGATATAAGTATTTAAATAAAATAATGGTTTGTTGAATGTTAATTTAGTTGAAGTAAGGTGGTAATTTCTATACTTATTTTATTGGATTTTAATAATTCATATTCGTTTATTAAATGATATTTATTGATAATAATTTACTTTTATTTTATCGTGATTGGCTGTTCTAAATTTAAAAGATTGTCTCCCAATAGTACCTGTTAAAAAAGACTTGACGTTGTTATATTTTTTTTTTTGAATTTCAAAGTAATTTTAATTGGTTTTTGCTTCAAATAAAGATGCGAGTTGATTGATTTAAAGTTTGGTTTAAAACGGTGTTTGACCTAACATTTTTTTTCTTTAGACCGGGAAATGACTTGGAATGTATGTGGGTTGTAAAACAAGTTGATCCACTTAAATGTATTTTAAATAAAATTATTGCACGGGTGTTGCTAAAACCCGAGTGTTAGGAGTTAGGACAATGATTCGACGTGAATTCGGTCAGTATTGGCAACGATCGTTACGGTATAGACATCATTGGTAAAACCTAAACATTTCAAAAAAATAAATTCGTCAGAGTAACAAAAAATAAAACATTTGAAACGACGTTTATTTGGTCGCTCCCGGACATGAGGCTATAACTCGACACGAATTTTGTTCGTTTCAGTTGAGTCCGTTACGATACTGGATCTAAAAAACATTAAAAAAATTTGAGGTGTGCCAATGTGGTAAAATTTGAAAGGTTGTCGGTCCCCGGGCGTTAATGTGATGAGTCTACACGAATTCGTTCAGGTTCAATCACGTTCGTTACGGTAACGAAACTAAAGCAAACTGAAAAAAGAAATTGACTTTTGTTTGGCTTCGCTATGTTCGTTGTGATACCAGAATTAAAACAAACAAAAAACTTATGGACCAACACGATGCCGTCAAGTGCCCAGTTATGAGGGCTTAGCTGTACCAAAACTCTCATTTAATCTATATTTATAATTATAACATGATAATGATTTGTTAATTTAGATTAGTGATGCAAATTCGGTTAATATCACTTATGTTCGTAACGTTAACGATGAAAAACTCAAAAAAGTAAAGGCACATAATAGTATTAAAAAACCTAAGGATAGAATATGACAACTGAATGGAATATAACGAAAAAGAAAAGGGGATACGTTTAGCCTCAAACAATAATATCAGTCTCAGTTATTATATGATCAAATGGCTTTTAATGTAACACAATATCAACATCACTATATAAATTCATTTAAGGTATTGTTTAGTTATTATATGATCAAATGGCTTTTAATGTAACACAATATCAACATCACTATATAAATTCATTTAAGGTATTGTTTGAACACATGTGACTAAAAATAAAAAATAAAATATTTTTGTAAGCAGTGGAGGAAGTTACCACTTGACAAGAAACATGTAGTTGTACTCGTTCATAGTTTAAAGGGTCAAGTCAATTAAAAAATGAAATAATTTCAATGTTGTACTATGGTGGTACATGTATCATGTATGTGTAGGTATCTATCAGGATCAATAACTTATTCTTAAATTGCATTACCCACTCTTAAAATCTACCCCTAAACACATTTCATATTATGATATTCTAAAAATTGCTTATTTGTTTTTTAAAAAAGAAAAATTGTTTGTTAAACCTTCATTTTATAGCTTCAAAATTAGAGTTTTTCAAAAATTGTTTTTGCTTTTCCAAAAGCAGATAAACGAATTTTAGAAGCTTAGCCAAACATCTCCATACTATAACATAGGGATGAGCAAATTCGGTACCGATTTGGTACCGTCGGTACCGAATCGGTACCAAAGTTTTGAGTTTCGGGATCGGTACGGTACCGGTATTTCCCGACTTTTTACCTTTGGTACTGGTATTATCCCGGTACCGAACCGAATATTTCGGTACCGGTACCAACTACCAAGAATTTGCAAATTTTGGGATCGGTATTTTCGGTACCGAGCTTATCCTTACTATAACATCTATATTCAGACATTTATGTTTATTTGGGAGAGGACATGCTTCTAAATTACGGAGAATTCACAAAGATATTCACTTCCGTTGTTTCCTTTTAGAATGGCAAATAATCACTAGCATTGCTAGTATTGATAAAATGCTAAAAGTCGGTCGTCACCTCTGATGCATGGAAACGACTCTAACCCGCCCTACCCCGTCCCGGAAACTCGCCAGAGATGGAAACGCACACGGGGACGCCGTCGGGACGTTTCTTGACTGTTTCGAAAATTTAGGGACGTTCATTGACCGTTTCGAAAAGTCAAAGGGTGTTTCCAATACGTTTCCAGAGTTTGGGGACGTTTGGCGGCCAAATAGGTGCAACATAGCGGATTCCGGCGACATATTCCGGTGCCAGGGCTGTATATATGCCGGAAACAAGGAAGAAGAAGAGTATCTGGGTGGCTGTAACTTTCTTTTAGGTTATTTAGGTTTAAATAACTTTAGATATTTTAACATTTTATCCCGTTTAACTTTCAATTGTTTGTATCTAGTCCCAAAAACTTATAAATTTTAACATAAAAAGTTTAAAATTAGTTTGTGTATTTCAATATTAATCCCTCTCTATTATTACTACTTTACATTTAGTCCTTAAACTTATAAATCTATACATAAAAAGTTTAAAACTGACATTATATATATATATATATATATAAAGAATATAAATAGTTATTTTTTATATATATTTATTGTCGTACCCGTGCTATACCCGTTTCTTGATTTTTTAAGTTTTGCCGTTTCTCATTCCCGTACTTGTGCCCGTTTCCTGTTCCCGTACCAGTTCCCATGCAACATAGGTCGCCACCTTATTAGCAAGAAGCTCGTAAAGATGATTACATATTATATATATTTGTTGCGAGTGTAAGAAATTAAATTTATAATAAATAAAATAGGTATTATTTAATTAAATATGCGAAAATATGAAGAATTAAATGTAAGTAATTTTAAAAAATAAACAAATTTATAAATAAACCAGATCTAAAAAACATAAACCGACTATGCAATGTTTATTAGGATTGGTCCGAGGCAAATCTAAAAAATAACCGACTATTAAGGTGCCTCTTGTTGGAAGAAGTGGAGTTGGAAAGGATGGCATCGATGTGTAAGGGAATTTATGTTCCCCTATCTTGGACTACCTATTATTAGAGTGGATATGAAGAAGACACATTTTTGAAAAGTGGCGAGTGATCAATTTAACTCACGATTCTCGAGTTGGAAGGCTAAGGCAATCTCTTTTGCGGGGCGGGTTAACATTATCAATTCGGTGTTGGGAAGTTAACAGATATGCTTTATATCCCTTTACAAAGCACCAACAAAAGTGATTAAGACTCTGTAAGGCATCATACGGAATTTTCTTTGGGGCTCGACACATAATACTCGGATGATTAATTGGGTCGGGGGGGGGGGCATGGGATCGTATAATATCTCAAAAGGATCGTGTGGGCTCGATATGGGGGTCTTGGGTGACTTGAATTACGCTTTGTTAAGTAAATGGTGGCGGCAACTTGATCCTACCCAAATCAATTGTGGGCCAAGGTAATTTGAGCGATAGATAGTTCTAAGTTAATGGAAGGTAAAAATTCACACTAAGTTAATTGTGTCGGTAGGCAATGGCTAATCAATATGTTTTTTGTCACACCCTAATTTATGATTTAAGCGTGTGATCAATAGTTTGTACATGTTTTGTAAATATATCAGAGTTTAAGGTTGTAAAGCGGAAGTTATGATTAAAATATTAATATATTCCAAAAGACGGGAATTTAACACCCGTTAGTTTGTTACAAAAGAGTTGAAGTTATAAACCATAATTTACAATATTTTAATATTAAAACTTCACGAGCCATCAAATCGTCCAATGGATAAACTCCAACTCCAAACATCTACTTTTGGTTACCTGTAAAACAGTTTAATAAAATACGTCAGTAACACATGTTGACGCTAAAACATTTGTGAAAACTTTTAGTTAATACTCGAAACAATAAGCGACCCTCTAGACCGGAGCACCAATTATATCACACTAGTCAAGCCCTCACAGCCTTATGGACTGGCTCAATGACACGGGAACTTGTACCACGTGTGGAGGGGTATGCCTACCCTTTACCACATATGAGAGGATTCAAACACACGTATAACTAGCCCAATTGCCAGCAAATACTAAAGTTTTAGGGTTACATTATCCCATGTAAACTTTGGTTTATGGGTAAAAGACTTGATTAAAGAGTTTTAAAGTTATGAGTTGTAACATCCTCAAAATTTCGATCTAAAATTTACAACTAAGTAAAGTTGAATGATCAAAATTATTCCCTAAAATAAGTGTTGGGAAATTTAAATAAAGAAAACAAGATCATTCTATAAGGAAATAAAATATTCCTTAAATAAAGTCATCTAATGTTAAAGATATGGAATAAGAAAATTTCATCCCACATTGAAAGATGTAAGAAAGTGGAAGCATTCCACATGAGTATAAATAAGGAAGTTATAACTCATCTCACATGGAAAGTGTTAAAGAAATGGAAGCTCTTTATAACGAAGAGATTTTCCATAATAATATTCTTATATGCCTAGTATGCACCCAGAGGTCCTAGCGGAGGATGCGAAGCACCCGACGCGCACGCGCACGGGCTCGGGCGAAGGGCGATGGACGCAATGTGGCGCTTTGATGGCGCACTTTGCACTTCGCACTTCGCACGCTCGCATCGCCGCCTTAGTATTTTTGGATAACGAGATTTAGACCTAGAAATGACAAGCTATCAAAGATAAGGGGCTGAAAAAGAAAAATGGTATATAGTGACCCATCGCGCTATGCGATGAGTCCAAGAACACGGCCATCGCGTACCGCGATGGTCCGTGACGACTCAGGGACACGTGTCACCCTCTGGTGACACGTGGCAGCGGGGAAGGACACGTGGCAGGCCACGTGCCGCCCATGCAGAAATGGTGGCTTCGCGGTACGCGACGGCCAAGGAAGAGGACCCATCGCGTACCGCGATGGGACCCAAAATCAGCCTATAAAGGGAGGGCTCACGGCTCCTACATTCTCACACCAAAAATTTCTCTCTCTAGAAATATACTCTCTCACTACTTCGGTTTCCGTGTCCCGACCCGACAATCATCACCTCGTAATCCGTGCCATATACCAACGATACCTCGAAGTACGTGCTACACGAGAATAACCTGACAATCTATCTCGAAGTACGTGCATGACACGACGAACACCATATGCCGCCTCGTTTTGCGTGCCAACCTTGAAGTTCGTGCCAAGCTCTAAGGTTCCAACAGTCTAAGCTCTAGAACGCGATAGAGAGTTGAAGTGCTGCTCGATCAATCTTAGTAATAGAACTTCGAATACCCGTGTAAGGTAGGGGTTCTGCCTACGTCATTATTTTATTATTATTATGGCTTAGACCACAGTCAGGGATATAGCCCAAACCTTGATCATAATTACGTTTACATAAGCTTTAAACATACAAAGGATTATAATAGTGTTTCTTTACAACTAAGAAACATCAGTTTTACATTCATAAGGAAATATAGTTTCTTCATGATTAAGAAACATAGCATTCGTATACAAAGAATATAGTTAAAACATTGTTTCTTCATGTGTAAGAAACATAAGATTTTACATGCATAGCAGTCAATGAATAATATAGATGTTTCTTCATGAAGAAGAAACTCATCATATGATTTGGTAAATAAACAGAAAGACTACGGATCTAAATATTTTATTCAAACAAATGATCAATCAAGGTTTAAAGCTATTTAAACCAGACTAAAGGTCTATAGCCGGATCAAGAGACGATCTGGATATTTATATACCTATTTTATTATAGGTCAATCAATCAATCATTCATTCACAGTCAAGGTTTCAAACGAAATCACCATATCATTTAGAACAGACAATCACAGGTGAATACGTTCAAACCTTTTATAATGTGAATACGTTAACCTTTTTAATCAGTCAAACATATTTATACTCAATGAGACGAACGGGTGTCTTAACGAGTCAATCAATGTCTACAAGATTGTTCTAAGTTTAATCATGTATCTGTTGTTATCAATCATCTTAATGTTCATCATTATGCTCATTATGAGCTAAACTCCTTTTACCATCTAAAATCTATGAAGAAGATTTGTTTTACTTGATAATTAATCAAGACATGTGATGTAGTCTAGTAAAGTACATAGTTATATTACAATTATCTTTTGATGAGAAATGTTTCACCATCTTAAATCACTAAATCAAAGTTAGTGGTTGTCAATATCATTGGCAATCGTTCATGATCGATTCATGTTCTTGAAAGATAGAAATACTTTGATACATTATCGAAACATGGATCCTTATATTGTACTTAGAAATGATGAGATATAAGTTATGGTGTATTTTTCTAAACCTTGGTAATTCGAAAATGGCTTTGCTTAGGATATCAAATTAGTTAAAGAAACCATATGTTAACGGAATGTGTAATTATAACCTACATAAATCAACCAAGGGGAGGTTGTGTGATGAACTACAACCACCCGAAGTTGTTAGAATTGGTATTTGAGAAATCGAAGTCAATCCTAATCTTTCTACTTTACGAAACTACTTATCAACACAAATCGACATCATTGAGATGGTATGACATTAGGAAAGGGTGGACTTTAAAATGCGCATACCATCTCCTTAGTGCTGAAGATGCTCACTTAAGGTTTAAGGAGCCATCTATCATATATTGCTACGGCAAGTCTATCACATGTCTACATATTAATTACCAACGCTAAAAATGGAGTGGATTCTTGATCTTAGATGGTAACCTTCGCATAATTGAACAACTCGTTTAGAATCTCTTGTCTCGATCATCTATATACTATATATATAAGTATTTATATTTTATAAAAAGTTTAAAAATCAACCCCAAAATGATTAAAACCTCCGATTGAAGTAAAACAACGATTTATTATTAGAAACATGTGTGTCCACGGATCGATACTTGGTTCTTACCATTACTATTCTACATATACGATAGGTACACTTGCCTATTTTGTGTGTGTTTAGTCTTTGTAGAAATCACTTTTATAAATTTAAAACACGATCTTGTGCAAAAGCAAATCATTCCATCCTTTCATATTTTATACCACTAGCACGCACGCATCAAAGTTTTTTGGCGCCTTTGCCGGGGATACACAGTACGTTTCTAAGAACGATCCAAGTTTTAATTTAATCATTGTCTATAATTGTACAAATTTTTTAACTTCTATTTTATTTTATCTTTAATTTTTACTAAATATTAAACTATATAATTTTACGGCTAGCCTAATTTTTAACCTTTATTTACCTTACTTTTGAAATAGTTTAACTAACTTAGACATTAGTTTAGTTTAAAATAGCTTAACTTTTAGTTCAACCTAGACTAACTTTAACTAACTTTTACTTTAGCGAAATTTTGATTTAGCCTCATGTATGTTCTCTACTTTTGAGCGTGAGCTTGTTTCTCCAATTTCTGAACCGGAACGACTCTTTCATTGACGAACTCGTTAACGGGCTACAGAAACCGCAGAAACAATCAAAGACGAATCAGTAGACGCCACCACATCAGGAGAAAATCAAACCGAAGAAATGATGGCGGCCCAGAACAATGAGCCGAACATGAGCCAGTATGCCAAGCCGACTCTCGAAGGCTATGGCAATGGATTGGCTCCTCCCGAAATCACCGAAAATTTCGAAATCAAATCTAGCACCATTCATATGGTAGAAAATTCAGTTCAATTTCATGGTCTCCTCGACGAAGACCCTCTTTCTCACATATCTCGATTCTTACGAATCTGCGGAACTTTTAAAATCCAAAACTGTTCAGACGATCAAATCAAACTCAAACTCTTTCCTTTCTCTCTAAGGGGTCAAGCCTTAGAATGGATAGAATCCCTTTCCTCTGGTTCCATCACTACCTGGGATCAGATGGTCGAACAATTTCTCCTAAAATATTTTCCGCCCGACAAAACTGCCAAATATCAAGCCAGCATTACCGGATTCCGGACCGATGATGATGAGTCGTTACACGCAGCATGGGAAAGATACAAAAGTCTTCTAAGAAGGTGCCCACATCATGGACTGAGCGTATGGTTACAAGTCCAAACTTTCTTTGATGCATAATCCAGTCAAAACAAACAGGCCATCGACCAGATCGCTGGTGGAGACCTGGGATTCAAATCACCTAACGAAGCATTTGAAGTCCTGAAGAAGGCCACAAAAGAAGAGTTTCGCTTACAACCCACCAAGATCTACACCTACCCATAAGGGAATACACCATGTTGACTCCAACACTCTACAGCCCAGCTTGAAGCCCTTTCTAAAAAATTCGAACAACTTCAAGCCGAACTATCAAAAACCAGACTTACCTGTGACACTTGTGGAGGAAGTCACAAGACGAGTGACTGTAAACAAGTCATTATGGCCATAGAAGAAGTCGATTTCATCGCTCGACAGAACAACGCTTTCAGCAATAACTACAATCCAGGATGGAGAAACCACCCAAATTTCAGCTGGAAAGACGGAGGTAACACTCAACATTTATTCGAGTTTGAGAAAAGACCAATGAATCAACCCTTCCAACCTAAACCTCAATTTCAAGATCAAAGTTCTAATAGCCATCAAAACCCAAACTACTCGAAGATTGAAGAAATGTTAATCCAATTAATGACCAAAACAAATGAAGCCGAGAAGAAAGCCGACTCAAGAGCTGTTGATATCAGCGGAGTATTACTGAAGCATGAGGCCGATCTCAAAAGTCAACAAGCATCACTTCAGAACCTAGAAACCCAAATCAGGCAAATTGCTCGACAACTATCCGAAAGACCACCTGGCACTCTTCCAAGCAATACAATCACCAATCTGAATGCAACAGCTTACGCCGTTACACTCAGGAGTGGTACAACCACTGTTGTTTCACCAACTTTGGAGAAAAAGTCTCCTGATGAAACGTAGGAAAGGCTGACCACAACAAGCACAGTACTGCCTAAGGAGCCAGTTCGAACCTATGTTCCACCTATTCCATACCCTGGAAGACTGAAGCAGGAACTATTGGAAGCCCAGTATGGGAAGTTTCTAGAACTCTTTAAGCAACTCCATATCAACATCCGTTTTGTCGAAGCTATCGCTCAAATGCCTAAATACGCCAAGTTTCTCAAAGAAGTACTGACCAACAAGAGGAAGCTGGAGGAGCTCTCGCATGTCACCTTGAGTGAAGAATGTTCAGCTATTCTCCAAAGCAAACTACCAACAAAAATGACCGATCTAGGGAGCTTTACTATCCCTTGTCTCATAGGAAATTTATCTGTTAGCAATGCCCTATCTGACCTAGGAGCTAGTATTAATTTAATGCCTTATGCGGTTTTTGAAAAACTAGGGATATGAGAACCAAAACCCACCCGCATGAGAATTCAGTTAGCTGACCGATCCATTAAATATCCTCGGGGCATTGTTGAAAACATGCTTGTCAAAATTGACAAGTTCGTTTTCCCAGTAGATTTTGTGATTCTAGACATGGAGGAAGACAAAAGCGTACCTCTAATTTTAGGAAGACCCTTTTTAGCCACTGCAAAGGCTATCATTGATGTTTGCACCGGCAAACTCACTCTTAGGGTCAATGACGAGGCAGTCACTTTTGATATAGAAAAATCTATGCAATACCCGCAACAACACGATGACACTTTATACTGTGTTGACATCATAGATTCCATCGTAAGTTGCTATATGCGAGATTCCTCCATCAATACTCCCCTAGAAACACAAGTCTTAGACAAAACACTAAACAAACCCATTTTAGAAAATGAAAATTTCAATAACAACTACCACGAAGAATCAGAAACGATATACGAAGTCATTGAAAACAATGAAAAATCAAAAACATCAATAGAAGAACCACCAGCCTTGGAATTAAAAGAACTACCAAAATATCTCGAATATGCCTTTCTAGAGAAAGATTCTCAACTCCCAGTAATTATTTCATCTCACCTTTCTAAAGAAGAGAAAGACGAGCTCCTTAAGGTTCTCAAAAACCATAAGAAGGCTATCGCATGGAAGATCATGGATATCAAGGGCATTAGTCCCTCCTTTTGTACTCACAAAATCCTCATGGAAGAAGAATACAAACCCGTAGTCCAACATCAAAGACGTCTCAACCCCAACATGCAAGATGTGGTGAAGAAGGAAGTAATCAAACTGCTTGACGCCGGATTAATCTATCTGATGTCATATTCACCTTGGGTAAGTCCCGTTCAAGTAGTACCCAAGAAGGGAGGAATGACAGTCGTAATGAACGAAAAGGACGAACTAATACCAATGAGGACCATCACAGGCTGGCGAGTTTGCATCGATTACCGGAAGCTTAATGATGCCACAAGAAAAGATCATTTTCCACTTCCTTTCATAGATCAAATGCTCGAACGATTATCTGGAAAGATGTTCTACTGTTTTCTTGATGGATTTCCGGATACTTTCAGATTCCCATTTCCCCTGAAGACCAGGAGAAAACTACTTTTACATGTCCATACGGAACCTTCGCCTACCGAAGAATGCCATTTGGATTATGTAATGCTCCAGCCACCTTCCAACGCTTCATGGTGGCCATATTTCATGAAATGATCGAAAACTCTATGGAAGTTTTCATGGACTACTTCTTAGTCTTTGGAGACTCCTTCGATCATTGTCTGAAAAACCTAGACAAAATGATAGCTAGGTGTGAAGAAGTAAATCTAGTGCTCAACTGTGAAAAATGCCACTTTATGGTAAAGGAAGGCGTTGTCCTAGGTCACAAGATTTCTCAAAACGGACTAGAAGTCGATAGGGCCAAAATAGAAACCATATCCAAACTCCCACCACCGACTTCAGTCAAAGCAATTAGAAGTTTTCTAGGTCACGCCGGTTTCTACCACCGCTTCATAAAAGACTTTTCAAAAATTTCAAGACCTATGACCAAACTTCTAGAGAAAGACATTCGTCTTCTCTGAGGAATGTGTTGAGTCATTCAATATACTGAAAGACAAGCTTGTCAACGCACCAATCATGACCACACCTGACTGGACCCTTCCATTCGAAATCATGTGCGATGCAAGTGATTTTGCAGTTGGAGCCGTACTCGGACAACGCAAAGAAAGACACTTTCACCCAATCTATTACGCCAGTAAAACTCTTAACGATGCACAAGAAAATTATACCACAACTGAAAAAGAATTACTAGCCGTAGTATTTGCCTTTGAAAAATTTAGATCCTACTTAGTTCTTTTCAAAACCATAGTTTACACCGATCATGCCGCAATACGATACCTATTCAACAAGCAAGATGCCAAACCTAGACTCATCCGATGGATCCTACTACTCCAAGAATTCGACATCGAAGTTAAAGACAAGAAGGGAGCAGAAAATGTAGCCGCAGACCATCTTTCACGTTTAGAGTGTCCAACTTCTAAAGAACTCCACAAGGAAATTATCAATGATAATTTCCCACATGAAGTTCTCATTCACATTCAAGAAGTGATAGAGGAAAAAGACGAAAGTCCTTGGTATGCCGACTTCGCTAATTACTTAGCTTGTAGGATCCTCAGAAAAGGACTTACCCACCAACAACGGAAGAAATTTTTCTCCGACCTTAAGTTTTACTTCTGGGAAGATCCATATGTGTTTAGGATAGGTGTGGATCAAGTCATTCGTAGGTGCGTAGCAGGCAAGGAGGCCTTAGACATTCTCAAACACTGCCATGAAGGACTAACAAGTGGACACCACGGTCAGGAAAGTGTTTGACGCAGGATTTTTCTGGCCAATTATATACAAAGATACACATGATTTGATCCAAGCATGCGATGCTTGTCAAAGAGCTGGGAACATCTCATCGAAAAATGAGATGGCTCAAAAAGGCATTCAAATTTGTGAAATCTTTGATGTATGGGGGATAGATTTCATAGGGCCATTTCCTAACTCATTCGGAAATAAATACATCCTTGTAGCAGTCGACTACGTGTCTAAATGGGTGGAGGCACAAGCTCTTCCCACCAACGATGCTCGAGTAGTCGTACGATTTCTGAAAAAGTTATTCTCAAGATTCGGTACTCCAAAAGCCCTCATCAGCGACAGAGGTACTCACTTTTGTAACAACCTGATGGACAAGGTCTTAGCACGATATGGGGTTCACCACCGACTAGCAACACCATATCACCCACAGACCAGTGGGCAGGTGGAGGTCTCAAACCGAGGAATTAAGAGAATGTTGGAAAGAAGTGTGGGGATGAATCGCAAAAATTGGGCAAAAAAGTTAGATGACGCATTGTGGGCCCTCAGGACGGCTTACAAAACTCCCATAGGAACGACACCCTTCAAGCTTGTTTACGGGAAGGCATGTCATCTACCAGTAGAATTAAAACACAAAGCTTATTGGGCTCTCAGAGCAGTGAATTGTGATCTAACGCCCGCCGGAGCAAACTGGGAAGATCAAATTCGTGAGCTCGAGGAACTGAGAGCGATGGCCTACGAAAATTCCTGGTCCTACAAAGAAAACACTAAACGAATACACGACGCCCATTTAAAAGGAAACAAGAAATTTCAAGTCGGCGATCGTGTACTGTTATACAACGCTCGTTTACGTCTTTTCCCAGGAAAACTGAAATCCCGATGGACAGGTCCATACGTAGTTGAAACAGTTTTTGACTATGGAACCATCGAAATTTCAAGTTCAAACGGCCAAAAGTTCAAGGTCAATGGACATCGATTAAAACCATACATCGACGGTCCACTTAAAGAAGTTTTGGAGGTACTAACTCTCCAAACTTTTTAAATTACAAAATTAAGGAAACAAGGTATGGCCAAGACCTTCACAAAAGTAGGCCTTATAAATAATGTTCATCAAAAAAAAAAAAATTCAGAAAAAAAAACCACGGGGGCATGCTCCTTAAAGCACGGTCCCGTGCCTAAAAATGCGGGCCGGCATCTACGCTGCAAAAATCTCAGTCAGACTGGTTTGTAACTGAAATGTCAGAGCAAAAACACGGGGGCGTGCTTCTAAAAGCACGGTGCCGTGCTTGGTCTCCTGTTTGGTTATAAAAGGCACCTTGTGTCATTGCATTCCTTGCACAAACCAAAACCAAAACCAAAACCAAAAACCTCTGATAATTCAGCATGCCAACTGAAGTGAGTGATGCAATTCCCGTTTCCCGGCATCCGAGAAACGATGCCCGCCATGTTTCCAAAACCGAGCTTCTCTTGAAACTTCAAGAACTTGTGGGAGAACTCACCGAAATGAATGTCCTCGCAGAGATGCGTCTCATGCAACTCACCGAATCGATGGAAAACATGAAAATGGAACTCCGAGACATTAACGGACAACTCCAGTTTCAAGTTCTTGGTTTCACGTATTTTCCACCACCAGGACCATTCGGATGAGGAGCACCTTTCGGAGAGCTCTAGGAAACTTAATTTTATGTTTTTATATGTTAAAAAAGTGCATTAAGCACAATGTGTTAGGACTTCGGGCTTAAGCCGATTATTTTCTTTTCTTAGGAAACCCGGGCTTATCCCGTAACTGTTCTAGGATTCTTAATTAATGAAAAGTAATTTTTAGATGACCAAACTTCTAAATTATCACAATAAACGTCATTCTAAATATTCCGGATCGTGAATCATGTTGAAAACTAAAAAAAAAGAAATTACTGTGATAAAAAAAGCACGGGCCGGGCTTCCTTAAGCACGGGGCCGTGGTCACCCAGAATCTTCAGCATGATACGCGCTGACTCCGTACAATTATCTGAATCAGAAACATTTATTCTTCTAGCAGCACGGGGCCGTGTTTCCTAGAACACGGTGTCGTGTTCAACTTTCCAGTCTCTATATAATGCATGCATAAATTCACTATTCCATTCACACCAAACAAAAACTACCTAAATGGAAGGAAAAAGGGTTGAATGGAAACCAATGAAGAAAGGGAAACAACATTAATCTTCCTTCCTTGAGGAACAAATCATGATGCTCCAATGCATCGTAAGAGACCAAGTTGAGAGCAACATGCAAACCGAGGCTCGAGTGGTCGAGCTGATTAACAAAGTCGACCTGCTCAGGTTCGAGAACTTCCATGCTGTGGATGGCCACCACAAAGATGTGACTTCCAAACTTAACTTTCTCAACCAATAACTCGTCACGCTCAACAAAAAGCTTGACGAACTTTTGGAAGCCAGACGAGCACCCCCACACATCCAGGACTTGTTCGGGGGTGGTAGCCGTTGAAGTTCCGACTTCGTTTCGTGTTGTTTCCACTAGTACTATGTGTTAGGACCCGAGAATTGTTGTTGTACTTTTCGTTTCATCTATCTATAATTATGTCTTTAATTTTATGTTTTAATGAAATTTAGGATTTTTAATTACCATGTTAAAATAACCAGAAAACCAGTTAAAAATGAACCAAGCTCGACAAATAAACAAAATAAACAAAACAGTACTGTCTGCACTTAGCAGCACGGTACTGTGCTTCCTACTGCACGGGGCCGTGTCTTTGGTCAAACAGCAGTTACGAGTTTTACCTTTAATAAAATTACTTTCTCACACATCCAACCCTAATTTCACTGCGTTTTGAACCAAAAACCGCCGACCCTCGACCATTTTATGAATTTCTTCATCTAATCGTCGATTCTAAACCTAAGGTATGTTAATTTAACAATTGCATTACTCATATTCGTCATTCTAGGTTTAGATTAACCCTAAAATTGTTCAAATCGACCAAATCGGGTCAAACCCCGAAAAGGGTATGGGTTATTATGATTGATTATGATGAATAGATTGTAGATTGTTTGATGGTTAGGGATTAATTGAAAGAAACAATTCGGGTTTTGGGTGTTTGAATAAATACCCGACAAACCATTAAACCCAATTGATGTAACCGGTTAGAAATGAAGGTTCGAGTCTAAGTTAGAAATCGGTATTACAAACACGAGTCGTGCCCAAAAACAACACGAGTCGTGGTCAACAAAAAGTCAAACTTCAAAGAAAACTGAACTAGAAGCATCAGCACGGGGCCGTGCTTCTGAAAGCACGTTACCGTGCTTTGCTCTCTGTTTCAGCAAATTGGAATTTTTTTATGAATTTGGACTAATTTAAGTTTAAATTGCAGATGGCCGAGTATGAGGAAGAAATTCACGCATTTTTAGTCTTCACCGGACATGATGAAAGAGATAGGCAAGCCAATGCAAGACTAAGCTGCTTGAACAAACGAATCCCTGAACCAAATTTCTATGCTTGCCATAACACACTACGCCTAGTCAATCAGTGGAAGCTATACAACAGGTTTGTGACGGAGCCATGGAAGAGTGTTTTTGAGCAAACAGGAGAGGCCGTGACGGAACTGACAAAGGAATTCTTAGCATCCTTTAATATAAAGAACAATTCAGATATGTGGGATGAAGATGCAATTGAATTCAGGTGTGGAGGTGTATGGCGCAGAACGTCTTTCACCCAACTCGGGATTGATATGGGAATCTACACAAAAGAAGAAACAGAACAATTAATCTAGGCCCGCGCAAGGGTAGCATTTGAGAAGGAAGACAATAGCTGGTATGGAGATACACAGACACGAGCATGGGAATTGTTGGGTTTCGAGGATGAAACAAACCACCTCAACACATCGAAAAGCACAGCCTTACGAGATCCTCTGATGAAATATATTCACCAGCTACTAAGAAAGACGCTAACAGCACGTGGCAGAAATAAAGGAGTGAACTAATGCAACAGCTGCGGATCCTAGGACTCCACTTGTCGGTGGCGCATGGATCTACAAGCTTTACAAAGCTTATGATGTAGATGTGGAAGGGACCGAAAATCCGAAACCTATTGCTCTTGACCTCAACCTCTGTTACAGGCTGCAGATAGCCCAAATCCTTAGTGTAGAACCAAAAATTTGGAGGTTCGTGAACAGCCGCGGTCACATTTGGGACCCGAAAAGCTAGTCAGAAATGATTATGGAAGACGAATAGAGAAAAAGAAGAGAAGCTGAATACAAACGAACAAGGATCCGTTTGACCCAGACACGGGTAACTGATGACTGACGGCACAGGTAGTTGGGCATGGGCACGGGCATGGGTTGGTGTTACTTCATGAACTTATTATTATTTGTGTTTGAACAATTTACTTTTCGTCGTACTTGTTTATTTTTGTTTGTGTTGGTTTGGATACTACTATGGCCATGAGTGCCAAAGACATTTTATTAGGTACTAATCTAGCCCGATAGGGCAAGAGATGGATGATTCCATACCCAATTTTCAGTAGTTATGCTTGGTTGTTTGTGGATGTTTGCAGTTTTAAATTATACATGTACAAAAACAGGAAAACGGACGAAAAACAGGGGACGCTCTGTCGAAATTTCGTTAACCCGTAGGGAAGTAACTCTCCATTTTACCCATAATACTCAATTGGAATTTTTATATTTCCATGAATCTGATCACATTGAGGACAATGTGAGATTCAAGTGTGGGGAGGGAAATTACTTGACCAATTGTTTTGTCCAACTAATTATAAAAATTCTCTAAAACAAATATTTTTGCAGCAGACAAAGATTATTCTAAACCTAAAAAGAATTCCAAGAAAATTTTTTGCAAATAACCAATCATTTAAAAGTGAAAAAGTAAGATAAAGTCTTGTAATATTGAGAATAAATTTATGCAAAATATGGCGTTAATACCCAATTCCTCCGTTACTGTGAGACAAACCTCATGCCATATAAATATTTTTTCGGAAGCTTTGAGTGAGTCAATATGTTTCGTGTGATTTAGAACTTGTCCCAATTATTCATTTCAAGACCGCACGGAGCGTTGTATAAAGAAGAAGGTAATAGTGACACAAACCCATTACCAAAACCACAAAACCCAAAAACCCGATCACCCTATCCATTTCCACCGGTAAAATACAACACTGGTCTTTTACCGGCAGACCCTAAAGAACTGGAAATGCATTCTTTCGATTTCAATTTCCTTTGCTGCATACACTTCACAAAACCTAGGTTGCCTCCAGAACTTAGGGAGATAATCTTTCTCTTTAGCAATGAGGTGAGGAAAAAGTGGCGCCAAAACGAACAAAGGCCACCATTCTGTGGAATTTCCAAAAACACAATGAAGAGAAGAGCAAAAAGATATGAACGATGCTTAGGTTGCGGAAACTGATCCCACGAAAGAAGATGTAGAAAAAGTCAAACTCAGTCTCAGCATGAATATACCGAACTAATGAGGGTGGGGGCTATTAGGCTCAAAGCCGAACGATCCATTAGAGTTGGAAGTTATATTCAGAACAGGATTGAGGAAGAATTGATCCACATCCTCGATAAAACTGGTCTTGACGATCTGACTTTAAAAGAGTCATTAGGCTTCTAAAAAAAAGAGCTAACCAATGAAGACATCTCAAACTCCCGAAAAACAGTAGAAGTTACCATTAACCCTTGAACCACCGCAAAATACCAATCCTTACTCACACTAAACCAAAACCCCTTTTTACCTTCTGATCTATGCGAACCTTCAAAAGGTGGAGATTTGAACTTGTTACAAGCTTATTTATCACAGGTTGCATTTTGGCTAAGAGTGTTCACATACCTACATCACAGGTATAATCAGATATAAAACCGAGTGTGAGTGAACATTGTGAGAACGTGACGTTTTGCATAAACAGAAACTCATAAAAACAGAAGTTTTTCTCTTTTATCACTAACATAAAGATTGGTTATTTAGTTTCATCTTCTTGGAGCTCTGACGTGATGTCGAAGACTCACTCAAAAATAAACCGAATACAACTAGTTAGATAGCGGTAAGCGGGTATCGAACACAGGGAGTTTGTATAGTGTTACCAAGTAGTTTTGTTATTTATCTAAATTAAACTAAATGCAAAAGTAAATTCAAATAGTTGGTTGTTTGGTTTTGATTAATGAAAATAACTGAAATAATTAAACAAGTTTTAAACAATAGAGAAACAATGTTCTCTCCCGATTTCAAGTTTCCAATGTTGATAAAGTTAATGTTTACTTGTGAGATGAACTACACAATTATAGTTCGTGAAAATGCGTTTGGATGTGATAAGAGAGGACTAAGTACTTGGATTACAAAAACGCAAGGTTGTCACTCAAAAATCAGTTTAGTATTGTTAACCCTAATTCTCTTCTACTAAATCTCGATTGCCTATGGCACCAAGAACGGATAGTCAAGAACACGAATTTATACCATACCAACAATTACAAAACAAACACACAATCACCATAGCAAAATAATCATATGATCAAAGTACAATCTCATCAATAACATAAACGATTAACCAATATCCAATAAGAAAACCTTACAACTCGGGAGAGAACATAAGAGTACTAGCCA
This sequence comes from Bidens hawaiensis, assembly GCF_021521415.1. Lineage (NCBI taxonomy): Eukaryota > Viridiplantae > Streptophyta > Magnoliopsida > Asterales > Asteraceae > Bidens > Bidens hawaiensis. The sequence continues at coordinate 679,089 of NW_027491565.1, read as the reverse complement.
CACATCGTTTGATTAATCATCACATCAATTAGGTTAATCAAATGGATCATAAACCCAAACAAATGATTATAATCACCAAAGTCTTATTCTTGCTCTCAAAAATTCGTCCCTAGGTTGTTTAGAATGAAAATACAGGTGAAAAGACACCAAAAAACGGAATAAAAACAAAGGTAAATTGGCAGTTACGGCGCGGACCGTGGCCCACGGTTCACACCGTGGCCCATGGTCCAGTTATGGTGACCAGGGAAGCCACGGTATGGTGGATTCTGATGTTTTTGAGCTGGGTTGACCGTGGGCCACGGTTTTGACCGTGGGCCACGGTGGAACAGTTGCTCAATTTCTTGTTTTCCTCATATCTTTCTCGTTTCAACTCCGTTTTCTTCGCCGTTTTCGCCCACGTTCTCGTGATTGCATCCTCTATCTCCTCATACATGAAAATAACCACACAACAGTAGTTATCTAGTTCCCATGAAATTAACACTTAATGCATAGATTTTTATATCATTTAAGCACACTTACGGGTCATCCTCCGATGCACCCGTCAAGCTCACTTAAGGAATAGCTAATATCTAAATTTACTGGTTTTAGAGAACATTTATAAGACGATTGCTTGAGGACAAGCAATGTTCATGTAACATCCTAAAATTTTAATGTTGAATAAAGAAAGTTATGTTTAGTGATTTCGAGTTACTAATTATTTAATATCGAGTAAGGAGCGGATCATGGACTTAGATTAATTAAGATGGGTTAAATGAGAATGGGCCTTAGGTCCATGGGCTTTAAGGGATATATATATCCCCTAAACACTAAACCATCACTCATTCCATCTTATTCTCTAACACACTCCAAAACACACACACACACCACATCACCGCCATACGGCCGGCGGCCGAGAGAGGAACGAACAAGATCCGAGAGAGAGAGAACGATTAGTTGTGGTTAAACAAGTTAAAGGAGATCCAAACGAGCACAAAAAGGTATGTTCTTGATCTTTAAAGTTTAAAGATCCAAGCTTTATAGTGTATAAACGACCGAAAACGGTTGGGGAACGTAGTGGGTGATGTTGAACCATAACAAGGGTGTTAAAATCGCCAAAATGCTTGATAGAAACCAACCCGTGGCTGAACTGGGCAACTTCGCCTGCGACTGGGCAACTTCGCCTTCAAAGCGATAACTTCGCCTTCAAAGCGATAACTTCGCCTTCAAAGCTTAACTTCGCTTACGGCCAAGTTCGCCTAACTGGTAACTTCGCCTAAGGCCAAGTTCGCCTAATTGATAACTTCGCCTAAGGCCAAGTTCGCCTAGCTGATAACTTCGCCTAAAGCTAAGTTCGCCTAAGGATTAACTTCGCCTAAAGCTAAGTTCGCCTAAGGTTTAACTTCGCCTAAAGCTAAGTTCGCCTAAGGTTTAACTTCGCCTAAAGTCAAGATCGATTAGAAAATAAATTAAAAACCTAATGAAAAATGTGTTAAGACAGTTAATGAGAATGGGCCGGTTACGCTCGACCCCAGCCAGGGGCTCTGCCCCTTGGACCATGCTAGGGGCTACCGCCCCTAGACCCCGCTGCCAGGGGCGCTGCCCCCGGACCCCCGTTCGTTGTGGGTAGTAATTAAGATTAGAAAGATGATATAAGTAGTGATAGTTAATTGATATGTATACTTGTTATACAGTCAGCCGTGCACAACTGAGGAAAGGGATTACGATTAACGGTGAACGTAACCATGTTCAGGTGAGTTTCTAGCCCCATTCCTTGTTATGTTTTCCGGGCTGTGTGCATACTCGATGTGTTGTTAATACATTTATCCTAAGTGATAAGTGTATGCCATATGTGATATATGTGATATGTATGAATGATTGCTTGATGGTACGTGAACGATCTTCGGATATTGCACGTACTGTCAGGTTGTAACGCTAAGTATAAGGTAAGTATGATATGTATGCTTATGTGTATGAACGTAATAAAGTTAATAAAAGAAGGAAAAGATGGTTGTATGGTTGTATGGTTACAAAAAAGGGTACCGAGCCCTAATAATACTCGAGGTATGATGTATGGTTGTATGGTAACGAAGAGGGAATCGAACCCTACGAATATTCGAGAACTAGGGACCAGACCCTTATAATATCTGTGATGTTAGGGACCAGACCCTTATAATATCTGTGATGTTAGGGACCAGAACCTTATAATATCTGTGATGTTAGGGACCAGACCCTTATAATATCTGTGATGTTAGGGACCAGACCCTTATAATATCTGTGATGTTAGGGACCAGACCCTTATAATATCTGTGATGTTAGGGACCAGACCCTTATAATATCTGTGATGTTAGGGACCAGACCCTTATAATATCTGTGAGGTTATAGGGCGAAAGGCTCTTTAAAACGTATGATTATGTATGTAAAGAAAGTACGAAGGTAAGAATGAAAGTATATGCACTTAGGTGTGTACGAAAGAAAGTTAAGAGGTTAAGTATGAAATGTAAGAATGTATTGTATGATTATGTGATTAACTAGAACTCATTCAGCGTAGCTGACTTTTAGTATGCACGCAGGTGAGTAGGATGAGGCAGCTCGCTTGAGGAGACACGTGGCACTGAAAAAGAGGCTGGCATCGAAAGACTCAAGACGTTTGAGTTTAATGTTTCGTTTATTTTGAAAGACAAAATGATGTTTTAAGACAAGACGTGTTTTGTTATGAAATGTTTTATGAAAGCTTTTATATTCCGCGAATGTTTTAATTAACGCTGATATTCAGAACTGCGTTTATGAGTAAATCCAACACGAAAGTAGGGCTACCGGTAACGGGGCCTAACAGTTAAAGTGTGGGGATGTTTGATGTACATTGAAATATACATCTTTTCGGCATCAAATAATCTCTAAAAACTGCAATTTCTATCTAACAACATAGCATAAAAGACTACTTATCATAATAAAACATAATTTCAGGAGAAACCAAGCCTCAAACGAAGAAACAAGCAAAAAGACGAAGAAAAACAAAAGAAAACACAAGAAAACAAAGAAACACGCCCCCATGCCTCAAGAAACACGCCCCAATGCTTCTGAAACAAGAAAAGACAAAATCTGAAAGCAAAAGCACGGGGCCGTGCTCAGCATGCACGGGGCCGTGGATGGGAAGGCAGAAAAGACAAAGAAGAATTGAGCACATGTCACTAAACAACACGGGGCCGTGCCTGCTAACCACGGGGCCGTTGCCACCTCACACAAAAGACAAAACAAATCTGGCACATGTCATAAAAATACACGGCGCCGTGCTCATCATCCAAATTGCCTATAAATAGTGGCTCATGTTGCATTCATCAAGTGTGCCTTGAAAAGAGTTCTCTCCGGTTTTCACATATAAAAACACACATTAACACTCACTTTGAAGATCTAGTGAAGAGTTTGAAGGCTTGGAGGTCATCACCACTAATCATCATCATCAACCATCATTACCATCATTAAGAAGGATGATTCATCTATACTTGGTTAGATTGTTTTAAGTTTAATCATGTATTTGTTGTTATCAATCATCTTAATGTTCATCATTATGCTCATTATGAGCTAAACTCCTTTTACCATCTAAAATCTATGAAGAAACTTTGTTTTACTTGATAAGTAATCAAGACATGTGATGTAGTCTAGTAAAGTACATGGTTATATTACAATTATCTTTTGATGAGAAATTTTTCACCATCTTAAATCACTAAATCAAAGTTGGTGGTTGTCAATATCATTGGCAATCGTTCATGATCGATTCATGTTCTTTAAAGATAAAAATACTTTGATACATTATCGAAACATGGATCCTTATATTGTACTTAGAAATGATGAGATATAAGTTATGGTGTATTTTTCTAAACCTTGGTAATCCGAAAATGGCTTTGCTTAGGATATCAAATTAGTTAAAGAAACCATATGACGAAATGTGTAATTATAACCTACATAAATGTGACAATCGTCAATTTCAGGTTAACTCCGTTAACTCAACTTTGTCAATTCAAACTTAAGATCATTGAATCTATAACGCACACTTCATTACATTTAACTAGGGTTTAAATGACGCTTAACACTTACTACATATGTAGTCTTTCGGGAATTGCACCGAAACGCAAACGAGTTGACGCAAACGATTGATGAATAAACGAAAAACGTCAAAACAGTAATTATGTGATAATTATGTGTTAGACTTATGTGTTGTGTGATAACATGGTTATAAACGTTAACTCAAGATGTAAACAAGTTAGTTTAAGCTAGGAAAAGTAATACTTAAAAGTGGAGGGGCTAAAGTGTAACATAGTATTCTATAAATGCTATGTTATAATAAACCCTAACTCTTATTTTTCTTTCTCCCAAAACCGATCAGCCACCCCCTCCATCCCTCTTGGCTGCCGTCACCTTCACACACACATACAACCACCAAATCAAGCCCTTGATTGAAGAACTAGGTGCTAGGAAGGTATAATTGATTATCCTATACATTCTTATTACTTGATTTTGATGTTTGTTGGGTTAATTGTAAACCCTAAGCTGCCGATTTCATATATACATGTAATCAATATGATTGTTGTTGATTGAGTAATGATTTGATAAGTAGAATTGATATTGTAACATGTTGATTGTTGTGTCTTTGATTTGAGTTCAAACAAAAACCCTAATCTTGTGTGTAATGTGTAATTGATGTGCATGGATGGTGTTTATGGAGTCTTGAGGGTTATATGAATGCATGATAGTTCATAGATTGTTATTATGTTGAGTTTGGATGCAAACAGTTTCTGGACAGAATGTGTATTTGATGTTTAAGTGACTGTAACGAAGTGTAAACTTGAAAGTTGGTTGAGATTATTAATACTACAGTAAACTAGGTTGAGTCTAGTTTCTAAAGAATATAAACTTGTAATTTTTGGACAAGTAGAAGTTAACTTTTATGATTTTACAAAAACGTTGTGCAAAGCTGAGCTGTTAGACCTGCTGTTAGGTTGTTTTCTAAATGTTATATCTCATGAACTACGAGACCAATTGGGTTGGTTCCACTTCTGGAAGTTGACTCATTGAGTTAGGAACCTAACCCAAGTGGTCTTGCATTTATTGGATTTTTCGTTTAACGGGAATTGCAAATAACATTCTGTTGCGCATGAATTTGACTGTTATGAGTTTGCTGTAATGATTTGATGATTGTGAGAAAACTATGTGGAATAAAAATATAATAAAATATGTTCTGGAAACCTAAGACATATATGCTTCTGTGATGATTTTTGGTAAATTAATTGAGATGCTATGATCGGTGGAATAGTACAATCTTTTAAGTAGAATTTCTGTCTCGGTGAAACTAGCTGCTGAGTTTTGTGAAAATGCATGAAATATGATACTTGCTAATTTATTATCGTGTTTTGACCAAATTGCCCTTGAGGGGAATGATTGCAAGATAATTGTCGTGTTTTGACTAAAATGCCCTTGCGGGGAATAACTGCTAATTGATTGTCATAATTTGACCAAAATGCTCTTATGGGGAATAATGGCTAGTTAATTGTCATGATTTGACCAAAATGCCCTTACGGGGAAAAATTGCTAGTGATGTACTTTATGAATACATGACACGTATATGATTGCTTACACATGTAATGTGTCACAAATACACTTGTTAAAGTCACACATGATTCACAAACGAAACACGAAACATGTTATGTGCATAGGTATTATGTGCCGGGTCTAGAGACTCGATAATATTCCGACACTTAGAAAAATCTCTTTGTTGTTTTAGAACGCTAGAGAGAGTTTTTCTGTGACGCGCATCTTGGTGATTTAATTTGGGAAATTCTTCGCAAACAGTGAGTTTCACTTTCCCCTCTTTAAACTGTTTTCAAACGCTTTTCACTTGGGGGAGATAACATACTCCACAACGCATTTAAGATTTTGTTATAAATTATATATCACTTGTAAAGGCTAAGTGGCAAACGAAACATTTGAAGTCCTACACATCGAACCGGTTAATATTTTGAATAGCGAGTCACTGTTGAGTAGTACTACTGGGTTTGACAAACCCCACCCAACGCTAAACTCGACTGGAGGTCGAGCGGGTGTAATTTTGGCTAACACGTACCATGGTCTGGAGGACCTGGTGACAAGGCACTTAATAAACGAGTCAGCTTCGGTGTCGAACACTTAGTAATACTTGTTGTATAGACTAGCTACCTATCGATATATAATTGACATAACACTATTTGGTAACGCAAAACGCTGTAACGCAAAACGCTGTAACGCTGTAACGCAAAACGCTGAACGCAAACGCTAAACGATTTATTTTTATATAACTTGTGAACTCACCAACCTTGTGTTGACACTTTTAGTATGTTATTCTCAGGTAGCCGAGGCGGGCGCGCGGTTTAGGAACATGCATTGCTTGAAAAACTTTTAACTATGCAAACTTACTTTTAACTGTTATCATTGGTTTTAAATCGTCCTGCGTGACGTAACATTGTTTCTATGGTTTTACGCTTCCGCACTTATTTTCATTTAAACGTTTTTATGGTTTGATTATAACTGATTATTCCGATCCTGTTAGTTCACACCCTCTGACGGTAAAACTCCGTTAGTGGATTTTGAGGGTGTGACAGATTGGTATCAGAGCCAGGTTATAGCGAACTAGAAGCTGCATGCATACTAGACTATAACCGCGACGACCCATTAGTTATAATGATACGCACTGCATAGATTTGTGTAGTCTTTGTTATCCTACCTCTTTACCTCTTTCACTCATACGCGCGCGCATACACGGCTTACCTGTAGGAATGTCGACGCCACCCTCATCATCATCCGATTCGATGACGCATGCTCACGGGAAGGAACCGCAGTTACCTACCGCATCGCCACCCCAAGTAGTCCCGGAACTCGAAACTCCCTCACCGAAGAGGTACCGCCTATCCGGAGGCATATACGAAAACGACGTTAGCTGGGATTGGTACCCTAACATGATCAGACGTATGGTCTATCGCGAACAAGTTCCCCCGTTACCTCACCCGAACCATCCTGCTTATCCCAACACCCTACCACCCATAACCGAACCTGTAGAACGAGTTCTCGCAGCTGTTGTTTCATGTTTGGAGCGTGACGTGGGTTACATGCGCTATACGAGAGCGAACGTTTCCGGACTGTTAAAAGACGGAACCGAGACTAAGGAGGAGATTGCCCGCATGGCAGTGGCAATGAAGGAAATGCAAGAGGCTAGTGATCAACAGATGAATATTATGATGAAGATGCAAGCCGAGATGATAGACTTGCAAGAGCAACTCCAGGTAGCAAGGACCCGAACCGAGATAGCTCTAGAGCGTTGCGATGTCTTACAAATGCAATTTGCTCAGAACGCAGCGGAGCCTGAGGCCGAACCTGAAGAAGATCCCGAAGAGGAGCCTGAAGAAGATCCCGAGGAAGATCCCGAGGAGGAACCCGAAGAGGAACCGGAGGAAGAACCGGCTGAGCCAGAGGCACACTCAGAGGTGTCCACAGACGATGTACAAATGTGCAGATCCTTGGATTGGAACTGGCTAACGCGATGAACTGGGAGGAGTTCAAAAGCATGATGCGAGAGGGGTACTGTCCGAGAGAAGAGATTTCAAAGTTAGAGTCAGAATTCTGGTCACTGAAGATGGTGGGCTTGGAAATTGAAGCCTACACTACTCGTTCTCACGAGTTGGCTGTGATGTGTCCGCGGATGGTGGATCCGCCGAGTAAGAGGATTGAAATGTACATTGATGGGTTAGCACCGCAGATTCAGGGCATGGTGAGGTCTTCCAGACCAGCCACGATTCAACAAGCGATCCGTTTAGCTCACAAACTGACGGATCAGGCTGTGACCCAAGGTGCGTTACCACCTAGGGGTTCAACCACTAAGGCCCGTGACAACCCGAGTAATGACAACAACAGCAACAGCAACCCGAGCAGCGAAAAGAGGAAGTTTGACAACACCAGATCCTCATCCTCGAACCTCCCACCGCAACAACACTACCGTAAGCCCGAATTCACTCGGAGCTTTAACAATCAAAGTCACAACAACAATAACAACGGTAGCGGGCAGGGTTCGAGCGGATATGCTGGGAAAAATCTGAAGTGCAATAGGTGCAACTATCATCATGTTGGCCCGTGTAACCGTGTCAAGTGTCAGAGATGCGGAAAGATGGGTCACCAGGCGAAGGAGTGTAGAGGAGACCTTGCGGCAACGGGTGCTTCTAAACCACCTACGACGACGAAAGGATGTTACGAATGTGGGCAGGAAGGTCATTTCAGGAAAGATTGTCCCAAGCTGAAACAGAACGACAACAATGGGGGTAATGGAAGTGGCAGTAATGGTGGAAGCAATGGCAAGGGAAGAGCTTTTGTGATTGGGTCGGGTCAAGCCCGCAATGATCCGCACGTGGTGACTGGTAAGTTCCCTGTGAACGATTGTTTTGCTTCTGTATTGTTTTGACACTGGAGCTGATAGGAGTTTTGTGTCGAAAGCCTTTAGCCAACTCTTAGTCTTAACTCCAACTCCGTTAGATGCTAAGTTTCCTGTTGAATTAGCTGACGATAAGACTATAGTAACGACTCATGTACTTGCGGGATGAAAGTTAAAACTGTCAGGTCATGTCTTTGATATCGACCTTATTCCTTTTACGCTTAGTAGTTTCGATGTCGTGGTCGGCATGGACTGGTTATCCGAGAACCGAGCGGAGATTATATGTCACGACAAGATAGTTCACATTTCTACCCCTTCCGGCGAGATCATTTCGGTCCGAGGTGAGAGAAGCGGCATGACTACCAGCATCATTACCCTTATGAAGGCGCAGAAGTATCTACGAAAGGGTCATCCGGCAATTTTGGCGCAGATCGTTGAGAAACCCGCGGAGGAGAAACAAATTGAAGATATACCGGTTGTGCAAGACTTTCCGGAAGTTTTCCCGGAGGATTTGCCTGGACTCCCTCCTATTCGTCAAGTCGAATTTCAAATCGAGTTGACACCCGGTGCAGCACCCATATCACGAGCCCCGTATCGGCTCGCACCGGCGGAGCTTCAGGAACTGTCCACTCAGTTGCAAGATTTGTTGGATAAGGGTTTTATCCGACCTAGCTCATCGCCGTGGGGAGCCCCTGTCTTGTTTGTCCGAAAGAAAGACGGGACTTTCCGAATGTGCATCGACTACCGGGAGTTGAACAAGGTGACGGTCAAGAACCGTTATCCTTTACCCCGAATAGATGATTTGTTTGACCAGCTTCAAGGATCGAGTTACTACTCGAAGATCGATCTGCGATCCGGTTACCACCAACTGAGAGTGCGCGAAGAAGATATTTCAAAGACGGCCTTCAGAACACGGTATGGTCACTACGAGTTTTCGGTTATGCCTTTTGGCTTAACCAACGCACCAGCCGTATTTATGGATCTCATGAATCGAGTATGCAAGGCGTACCTCGACAAGTTTGTGATTGTTTTCATTGATGATATTCTCGTCTACTCCAAGAACGAGGCTGACCACGAAGAACACTTAAGGGAAATTCTGGAATTGTTGAAGAAGGAACAACTGTATGCTAAACTCTCGAAATGTGAATTTTGGCTTCGCGAAGTTCACTTTTTAGGACATGTGATCAACGAGAATGGTATCCATGTCGATCCCGGTAAGGTAGAGGCCATCAAAAACTGGGAAGCACCTAAGACTCCGACTGAGGTGCGGCAATTCCTAGGACTGGCCGGCTACTACCGGCGTTTCATCGAGGGATTTTCAAAGATTGCTCAACCCCTCACCGCTTTGACTCACAAAGGCACTAAGTACAATTGGGGTGACGCGCAAGAATCCGCTTTTCAATTGTTGAAAACCAAACTTTGTAGCGCCCCTATTCTAGCCCTCCCCGAGGGAACGGAAAATTTTGAGGTACACTGTGACGCATCTATACAAGGTCTCGGTTGTGTGCTGATGCAACTCGAGAAGGTTATAGCCTACGCCTCTCGACAACTACGGGTTCACGAGAAGAACTACACGACCCATGATTTGGAACTCGGAGCTGTGGTGTTTGCTCTTAAGATATGGAGGCATTACTTGTACGGTACCAAGTTTACCATTTACACCGACCACAAGAGTCTCCAACATATCTACGATCAGACGGAGTTGAACATGCGACAGCGTCGTTGAGTCGAGCTGCTTAAAGATTATGATTGTGCCATCAAGTACCACCCTGGCAAGGCCAATGTGGTGGTTGACGCCCTCAGCAGAAAAGAAACAGATAAACCCAGACGGTTGAGAGCATTGCAACTCACGATTCATGCCAGCTTACCCGATCAGATTCGCGATGCAACTTGAAGCTTTGAATGATGACAATCTTCCATCGGAATTCATGCGGGGCATGAACAGGCAACTTGAAACCAGATCGGACGGGGTCCGATATTTTGAGAACCGGATTTGGGTTCCACGGTTCGGAGAGTTGAGAACTCTAGTGATGGACGAAGCACATAAGTCCCGATATTCTATCCACCCTGGCTCAGATAAAATGTATCATGATTTAAAGGCACTTTACTGGTGGCCAAACATGAAAGCCGACATTGCCACCTACGTGAGCAAATGCTTGACTTGTGCCAGAGTCAAGATAGAATACCAGAAACCATCTGGTCTACTACAACAACCGGAACTCCCAATGTGGAAATGGGAACACATCTCAATGGATTTTATCACGGGTTTACCTAAGACACCGACGGGATGCGATACCATCTGGGTGATCGTTGACCGGTTGACTAAGTCTGCAAACTTCTTAGCGATTAAGGAATCAGACAAAATGGAAAGACTAACTCGTGTTTACATGAAAGAAGTGGTGTCTAGACACGGAGTGCCTGTCTCGATCATTTCCGATCGAGATTCTCGTTTCACGTCGCACTTTTGGAAGTCGCTGCAAAGCGCGCTAGGCACCCGTCTTGATATGAGCACAGCATACCATCCTCAGACGGATGGGCAAAGTGAACGAACTAGTCAGACCCTGGAGGATATGTTGCGTGCCTGCGTATTGGATTTCGGAAAAAGTTGGGAACCTCACTTACCTTTGGTAGAGTTTTCGTATAATAACAGCTACCACGCAAGTATTAAAGCAGCGTCGTTTGAAGCGCTGTACGGACGGAAGTGTCGATCACCACTCTGCTGGGCAGAGGTGGGTGACAGCCAAATCACTGGTCCGGAACTGGTACTCGAAACTTCGGAAAAGATTGTCCAAATCCGAAATCGCATGGCAGCATCACGAGATCGCCAAAAGAGTTACGCCGACAAGCGCCGAAAACCTCTCGAATTTCAAGTGAACGATCGAGTGTTACTCAAAGTCTCACCTTGGAAAGGTGTGGTTCGCTTTGGTAAGCGAAACAAACTCAACCCACGATATGTTGGTCCTTACCGGATAACTGAGCGCATTGGTCCGGTGGCGTACCGACTGGACCTACCAACGGAACTCGGTGGCGTACACAATGTATTCCACGTGTCCAATTTGAAGAAATGCCTATCTGATGAAACCCATGTAGTCCCTTTGGAGGAACTGCAAGTCGATGAACAGTTACGTTTCATTGAGGAACCAGTCGAGGTTTTGGATTGGGAAACCAAAACGCTCAAGCACAGCAAAATTCCAATCGTTAAGGTTCGTTGGAACTCGAGACGTGGACCGGAGTTCACGTGGGAACGCGAGGATCAAATGATGAAAAAGTATCCTCACCGTTTTGAAGGGCTAACCAAACACAGAAAACCGCGAAACCCGGCAAACCGTCAGACATCACCGGAGGTATGAATTAAATTTCGGGACGAAATTTCTTTCTACTAGGGGATGATATGACAAACCGAAAATTTTTCTTACTTTTTCAGACACTCATCACGACTTGACTCAAATTTTCGGGACGAAAATTCTTTAACATGGGAATGATGTGACAATCGTCAATTTCAGGTTAACTCCGTTAACTCAACTTCGTCAATTCAAACTTAAGATCATTGAATCTATAACGCACACTTCATTACATTTAAACTAGGGTTTAAATGACGCTTAACACTTACTACATATGTAGTCTTTCGGGAATTGCACCGAAACGCAAACGAGTTGACGCAAACGATTGATGAATAAACGAAAAACGTCAAAACAGTAATTATGTGATAATTATGTGTTAGACTTATGTGTTGTGTGATAACATGGTTATAAACGTTAACTCAAGATGTAAACAAGTTAGTTTAAGCTAGGAAAAGTAATACTTAAAAGTGGAGGGGCTAAAGTGTAACATAGTATTCTATAAATGCTATGTTATAATAAACCCTAACTCTTATTTTTCTTTCTCCCAAAACCGATCAGCCACCCCCTCCATCCCTCTTGGCTGCCGTCACCTTCACACACACATACAACCACCAAATCAAGCCCTTGATTGAAGAACTAGGTGCTAGGAAGGTATAATTGATTATCCTATACATTCTTATTACTTGATTTTGATGTTTGTTGGGTTAATTGTAAACCCTAAGCTGCCGATTTCATATATACATGTAATCAATATGATTGTTGTTGATTGAGTAATGATTTGATAAGTAGAATTGATATTGTAACATGTTGATTGTTGTGTCTTTGATTTGAGTTCAAACAAAAACCCTAATCTTGTGTGTAATGTGTAATTGATGTGCATGGATGGTGTTTATGGAGTCTAGAGGGTTATATGAATGCATGATAGTTCATAGATTGTTATTATGTTGAGTTTGGATGCAAACAGTTTCTGGACAGAATGTGTATTTGATGTTTAAGTGACTGTAACGAAGTGTAAACTTGAAAGTTGGTTGAGATTATTAATACTACAGTAAACTAGGTTGAGTCTAGTTTCTAAAGAATATAAACTTGTAATTTTTGGACAAGTAGAAGTTAACTTTTATGATTTTACAAAAACGTTGTGCAAAGCTGAGCTGTTAGACCTGCTGTTAGGTTGTTTTCTAAATGTTATATCTCATGAACTACGAGACCAATTGGGTTGGTTCCACTTCTGGAAGTTGACTCATTGAGTTAGGAACCTAACCCAAGTGGTCTTGCATTTATTGGATTTTTCGTTTAACGGGAATTGCAAATAACATTCTGTTGCGCATGAATTTGACTGTTATGAGTTTGCTGTAATGATTTGATGATTGTGAGAAAACTATGTGGAATAAAAATATAATAAAATATGTTCTGGAAACCTAAGACATATATGCTTCTGTGATGATTTTTGGTAAATTAATTGAGATGCTATGATCGGTGGAATAGTACAATCTTTTAAGTAGAATTTCTGTCTCGGTGAAACTAGCTGCTGAGTTTTGTGAAAATGCATGAAATATGATACTTGCTAATTTATTATCGTGTTTTGACCAAATTGCCCTTGAGGGGAATGATTGCAAGATAATTGTCGTGTTTTGACTAAAATGCCCTTGCGGGGAATAACTGCTAATTGATTGTCATAATTTGACCAAAATGCTCTTATGGGGAATAATGGCTAGTTAATTGTCATGATTTGACCAAAATGCCCTTACGGGGAAAAATTGCTAGTGATGTACTTTATGAATACATGACACGTATATGATTGCTTACACATGTAATGTGTCACAAATACACTTGTTAAAGTCACACATGATTCACAAACGAAACACGAAACATGTTATGTGCATAGGTATTATGTGCCGGGTCTAGAGACTCGATAATATTCCGACACTTAGAAAAATCTCTTTGTTGTTTTAGAACGCTAGAGAGAGTTTTTCTGTGACGCGCATCTTGGTGATTTAATTTGGGAAATTCTTCGCAAACAGTGAGTTTCACTTTCCCCTCTTTAAACTGTTTTCAAACGCTTTTCACTTGGGGGAGATAACATACTCCACAACGCATTTAAGATTTTGTTATAAATTATATATCACTTGTAAAGGCTAAGTGGCAAACGAAACATTTGAAGTCCTACACATCGAACCGGTTAATATTTTGAATAGCGAGTCACTGTTGAGTAGTACTACTGGGTTTGACAAACCCCACCCAACGCTAAACTCGACTGGAGGTCGAGCGGGTGTAATTTTGGCTAACACGTACCATGGTCTGGAGGACCTGGTGACAAGGCACTTAATAAACGAGTCAGCTTCGGTGTCGAACACTTAGTAATACTTGTTGTATAGACTAGCTACCTATCGATATATAATTGACATAACACTATTTGGTAACGCAAAACGCTGTAACGCAAAACGCTGTAACGCTGTAACGCAAAACGCTGAACGCAAACGCTAAACGATTTATTTTTATATAACTTGTGAACTCACCAACCTTGTGTTGACACTTTTAGTATGTTATTCTCAGGTAGCCGAGGCGGGCGCGCGGTTTAGGAACATGCATTGCTTGAAAAACTTTTAACTATGCAAACTTACTTTTAACTGTTATCATTGGTTTTAAATCGTCCTGCGTGACGTAACATTGTTTCTATGGTTTTACGCTTCCGCACTTATTTTCATTTAAACGTTTTTATGGTTTGATTATAACTGATGATTCCGATCCTGTTAGTTCACACCCTCTGATGGTAAAACTCCGTTAGTGGATTTTGAGGGTGTGACAATAAATCAACCAAGGGGAGGTTGTGTGATGAACTACAACCACCCGAAGTTGTTAGAATTGGTATTTGAGAAATCGAAGTCAATCCTAATCTTTCTACTTTACGAAACTACTTGTCAACTCAAATCGACATTATTGAGAGGTAGGACATTAGGAAAGGGTGGACTTTAAAATGCGCATACCATCTCCTTAGTGCCGAAGATGCTCACTTAAGGTTTAAGGAGCCATCTATCATATATTGCTACGGCAAGTCTATCACATGTCTACATATTAATTATCAACGCTAAAAATGGAGTGGATTCTTGATCTTAGATGGTAACCTTCGCATAATTGAACAACTCATTTAGAATCTCTTGTCTTGGTCACCTATATACTATATATATAAGTATTTATATTTTATAAAAAGTTTAAAAATCAACCCCAAAATGATTAAAACCTCCGATTGAAGTAAAGCAACGATTTATTATTAGAAACTTGTGTGTCCACGGATGGATACTTGGTTCTTACCATTACTATTCTACATATACGATAGGTACACTTGCCTATTTTGTGTGTGTTTAGTCTTTGTAGAAATCACTTTTATAAATTTAAAACACGATCTTTTGCAAAAGCAAATCATTCCATCCTTTCTTATTTTATACCACTAGCACGCACGCATCACATGTGTCTGGATCCAAACATAACAGTTAAAGCCCAATCAATCATTCAATCAAAGGCAATGAAGCCGCGGGCTGCAACGGTCATGACCAGTTCTCAGATCAGGGTCGTTTGGCTCGGGGAATACCGTTATGTGTGTAGGGCAATGGTACATATACCGGAAGTAGAAATGCTTCCGCTGAGCTTGTCAAGAAAACTATGTTTGTATTATAATGTCATTCAAATGTTTTATAGAGTCATACGTGTTCACCAGCATATAGCTGACGTATTTTTTCCCACATTTCAGGGAATACAGATTAGTACAGGTAGCAAGACATTCATGGAGTTAGATGCTCGCAAGGTAATGATGGCTCAGTTTTTAATTAAAAATATTGCAAATGGTATTTCAACAAGTTTTATAAATCAAACACCGGGTATTTATTATCCGAGAAGTTTTCAAATAAAATAATATTTTATTCAACCAAAGTCTTCCGCTAAAATAAACCGCAACTCTGATATATTTACAAAACAGGTACCAACTTGTGGTCACACGCCTAGGCCCTAAACCGGGGTGTGACAGGTTGGTATCAGAGCTATCGATCTTAGCGAATTAAGTATAAATTATACCTAGGCTTTGATCATAGATAAATATCAATCATATTGTAGAGCCATCAGTTGTAACGAATTAGATATTAATATATTAGTACCTAAGCTGTAACTTCTTGTTAAAAAAGTAGGGATAAGCAAAGATTGAAAGTTTACATATCCCTAAACATAATCTGTAGCAATGTCTTATACAAAACTACGTTAGGCATATACGCCAAGTAGCTAGACATTCAATCACTACATTCGAATCTGAGCCATCAGATATGGCCAATAATAACAGCTATTATACAATCTTTATCAGTCAAGAACAATCAACGGTTCCTAATTTGCCATATAAAGGGCAAACAAAGAATCTTCCTGGCAATCAATAAATAGAAAGAGCAATCTTATTACATAATCATCAGTCATGATATATTAGATATTTAACAGAAAAATATATAAACATTCAAATATTACGGATAAGGAAAATTGTACAAATAAGATAGGAACGCATTCCTACTTTCAATCAAATCTCACGCAGATTTCCAATCACAATAGTTATACCATTCATACCTCAATCCCATAAAAGAAAGGGATGTATTGGAACATCTCTACTTCCAATTTCTGTGTTCAGTAATGAAGACTCATATCAAACGACAATGGAAGAAAATTCAGATTCATTCGATACTCCACCAGTTCTGATAAGTGTAAATTAGAATACGCAAGGAGTAGGATCAAAATCAATATCGTCAAAAAGGGAAAAAGAGTAATGGAGACAATTATCAAGAACAAATAATATATTTAGCATTTCAAAATCCTTACTTCACTCACACTCAAGGAAAAACGCTTGAATACGACTCAGAATTTCCTTAAAAGGAATGTATGACATTGAAAATAAGTCTAAACATTACGAAATCAATGTCACCAAATTAGCATAAGCAATGCTTAAGAAAGAAATGGAAAACAAGGAAAGACAAAAGAAAAGGATATAAGCAAAAGCATCAAAAAGGAAAAACAAGAACAAGAAATTGATCATTCGCTGGAAGAAGTAGGCAATAAGTTGTAATAAATATAGCAATAGTAGTTTTTGTGCATTCTTACTACAACATAAATAATAGATATGTTTTACTTTCTTCGAAATACTAAACTTATCTTTAAATTATGTCATGGAATAGAAAGCATAAACTCTTAGAGTTATTTTCCCAGCAAGTCTGGAAGAAAATATCAGCATAAAGGAAAAGTCCAGGTGGACAAAATTCAGAGAATAAATAACTCCAAATCAATGCCAAAGAAGTATTGAGCAAAAGAGACATAAACAAACCTAGAAAGAGAATTAGAAATTCTCATGGGTTGTCTGTACACAAGGTATGTACTAGTCATTTCAAGAGCATACAATAAAGGACAAACTAGTAATATCTAAGTAGAACCTTAACAACAATCATTAAGATATTATGAAAGAGCTATGGTAATTAAGAGGTATATGGATATATCATCTTATAAAAGTTCTTTAATATCATTCTCAGTCAAAAGGGTAAAACATATGGATTTGCCCAACGTAAAACAAATAAACCTTAAGGAAAGGTTAGTCAAGGTTCGAGAAAAGGTGGAAAGGAAATTCCTCTAAGAATATGACAAATCCATGAAACGATTTCTTGTAGCATTAAGTTCACATGTCACGCAGTATATCATCGGTATATAAGTTTCTTTCATACTGATGCAATTCCATAGAATGTTGAACTTAAACAGTCAAACAAATGAAGTTTCCAACCAAAGAAACAACAAGAATATGACACAACCTGACCATGAGACTCCTAAACGATATTTAGTCAAAACGTAAGAGAGAATTCATGGCACAATGATCTCTCTTATCGATATAATGAAACGGGAGATATACAAAATTGAGCATTCAAATAAGATTATTAGAACTCACCCACGCCGAAATCCTTATAATCATGGAAAAACCATTATAGTTTCAGTACGAATAGCAAGAACTTCAAGAACCATTTAGTAACTTAAGGTTGTAGTTTTAAGAACTTCAAAACCTATGAACCATAGGAATTCTATGGCAATCAAGGTGTTATACCAACTTTACGATGACTTGAAGAGATCGAGTCCATTATTATCATTAGTCAATGTACTAAGATTCAAAGGACTTAGTACACATCTTTGTAATTCAAAGGTGAAGCTCTAGAATAATGGAACATTCTAATCATGAGAAAAGGGCAGAGGAACCTTGTATCGAATAAATTGAGAAGTGTTTAAAGAACTCGTATTAAAACGGTTTTGCCCCATACCAAAAGCCAATCTTATTCAAAGTAAGATGGATATCACAAATCTCATAGAGTACAATACTAAGTTCCTTGAAGAATACCAATCAATTCCGCGTCTAGATAACTCAGGATCCGACAAAGTTATTAAATACATATCAGGATTACCCAAAGAGATAGGAGATATAGTAAGAACCCATATGCCACAAACTACCTCCTCGGTTATGGAATTGGCCAGATATTTAATTAGTAGTATGGTAAGAAATACGAAGGTTAAAGAGAAAAATAGTATGAGAAAGAAGGAGGCAACAAACAACAAGGAGAAACCATTCAAAAGACCAATATGTCAAGAACTGTGATAAACGACATTATGGAAAGCGTCGAAAATAGAACAAGAACAATACATCAGTCGCGTGTGCATTCTATAACGAAACCGTTTATTCTGAATACGACTGTAGAAAGAAAGCAGTTGCATGTTTCATCTTTGGAGAAAAAGGACATTTTAAAGAGAATGTTCAAAAACGCAATTAAAGGATCAACAACAATAGGAAGGAAGAAAACACAAGGAGCATTTGGCAATCAAGAATAAAAACAAACAAGAGTAGTCCGAAACTCAAAGGCATAAGAAATAGTTAGTTAACTCTTATAAACTACTAGTTAACTCGTGTTTAAACAAGAAGTTTTGTCACAATAAAAGGGTAAGTTAAAATCCCTTAGCAAAAAGATCGTTATAAAGAATAAGAAAAAAGATAGTTAAATTTCGAAAGTTCTCGAAATATAAAAAACTATGTTATTTAATAATCATCATCTATAAAAAGATGAAATAAAGAGAATGATGAATTTAACTAGACATAAAAGTATGTCTTCTCAAAGGAAAATTAGTTAGCAGACCTTTGAAAGTATAAGGGTATAATCAATGGAAATAAACGGAAGGAATCCATCAAGATCATTATTCAAGAATGAATATCTTGAAAGTTATTGAGATGAATAAAGGATTCGGTAGACTGAATTCAAGATACAATCTAGTTAACATCAGTAAATGTTTAAAATACACAAGGTAAGGTAAATAGTTAAACACAACTGGCCACTGTGCTTAGCAATTTACAATTACTTATGATATTCTAAACTATTGACTGAATACATCATCCAAAGATGTGATTTAATAACAAATCAAGAATTCAAATCATTCACACAACTTTAGTTAAACTCGAGAAACAGATTAGATAGAACCTTATCATAAATAGAGAAGTAAGAAATCATTCACAACGAACCTCGAGGACGAGATTCACTCCAAGGTGGGGAGGATGTAACATCCCCAAAATTTCGATCCAAAATTTACAACTAAGTAAAGTTGAAGGATCAAAATTATTCCCTAAAATAAGTGTTGGGAAAATTTAAATAAATAAAACAAGATCATTCTATAAGGAAATAAAATATTCCTTAAATAAAATCATCTAATGTTAAAGATATGGAATAAGTAAATTCCATCCCACATTGGAAGATGTAAGAAAGTGGAAGCATTCCACATGGGTATAAATAAGGAAGTTAAAACCCATCACACATGGAAAGTGGTAAAGAAATGGAAGCTCTTTATAAGGAAGAGATTTTCCATAATAATATTCTTATATGCCTAGTATGCACCCAGAGGTCCTAGCGGAGGGTGCGAAGCACCCGACGCGCACGCGCATGGGCTCGGGCGAAAGGCGTTGGGCGATGGGCCCAATGTGGGGCTTTGATGGTGCACTTGGCACGCTCGCATCGCCGCGAGCCGCTTGAGAGCCGCCTTAGTATTTTCGGATAACGAGATTTAGACCTAGAAATGACAAGCTATCAAAGATAAGGGGCTAAAAATGAAAAATGGTATATAGTGACCCATCGCGCTACACGATGAGTCCAAGAACACGGCCATTGCGTACCGCGATGGTACGTGATGACTCAGGGACACGTGTCACCCTCTGGTGACACGTGGCAGCAGGGAAGGATACGTGGCGCCCATGCAGAAATGGTGGCTTCGCGGTACGCGACGGCTAAGGAAGAGGACCCGTCGCGTACCGCGATGGGACCCAAAATCAGCCTATAAAGGGAGGGCTCACGGCTCCTACATTCTCACACTAAAACTTTCTCTCACTAGAAATATACTCTCACACTACCTCGGTTTCCGTGTCCCGACCCGACAATCATCACCTCGTAATCCGTGCCATATACCAACGATACCTCGAAGTACGTGCTACACGAGAATAACCTGACAATCTACAGTGTTTGTTTGCCACTTAGCCTTACAAGTGATATATAAAAAACTAAACAAAATCTACAGTGTTGGAGTATGTTATCTCCCCCAAATAAAAGCGTTTAAAAAGAGTAAAAAGGGGACGTGAAACTCACTGTTCGCGAAGATAACCAAAAAGATCCGAGAAAAAGGTGTGCGTCACAGAAAATCCTCACTAGTGTTCTAAAAACAAAAACGAGATTTTCTAAGTATTTAAACTACGAGTGAGTCCCTAGACTCAGCACATACAAATTATGTATGAGATGTGTTTCGTGTTTCGTTTGTGAAATTAGTGCGACTCGACAAACACGTTGGTGATACGTTACATGTGTGAACAACTACTTAAGTGTCAAGTATTAACATTGTACATTACTAGCAATTATCCCCCACAAGGGCAATTTGGTCAAAACATAGTAAACATCGATCGGTTATGCACTTTTCATGACAATTAAAATAATACAACAGCTAAATTATCCATGCAGATTTTCACTCGACAAGATTACTCTTATTAATATATTCTAACAAGTAAAATAAATCACCGAAAATCATCACAGAAGCACACGTGAGTTAGGTTTCTAAACCTATTTTTATTATATTTTTATCATATATAGTTTTATCACAAAGATCAAAACATCACAGCAAACACACAACAATCATTATCATGCGCAACAGAATGTTATTTGTTATTTCCGTTAAATGACAAATCCAATTAATGCAAGACCAATTGGGTTAGGTTTCTAACTCAACTTATTTTCTTCCAGAAGTGGAACCAACCCATTTGGTCTTGTAGTTTATGAGATATCTTAGTCGCAAAACAGCCTAACAGCAGGTCTCCCAAATCAGTCTTGCACAACAGTTTTGTAAAATAATAAAAACAAACTTTTATACGTCCAAAAATTACAAACTAGGACTTCTCAGAAACTAGACTCGACCTAATATATTATAGAGTCAACAATCGCAACAAAACATAAAATTAACATTGAGTTACAGCCATCCAAACACGAATTCAATAATCTGTCCAGCATAAGTTTTCATCAAAACTCAACATACAATTAACCTATGACTAACAATCATGCATGTAAACCCTAGTTCATCAACAAACAACATTTTTAGCACCTAGGGTTTATGATTGCAGGTTTAATCATGCAATTAAATCAATGAAATAGACTAGATAGGATATAATTTACCTAGTTAGCACCTTGATTCCTTCAAAGAAACTTGAAAAGAGATTGTATGTGTGTGTGTAGGTCACGGCTGCCAAGAGGAAGAGAGGGAGGGGGAAACGATCGTATGTAGGGGGTAGGGATTAGGGTTAGTTAATATCTGATTATAATTATTAATTTGTTACATTTAGCCCTCTTAACTTCTAGTAAAATCAATTTCTAGTATATACAATAGACTTTTGCTTCTTGAATTAATGTCTTACATATAAATATCAAGTAACACATAGACTTAGCACATAATTATCAAATAATTATTGTTTTGATATTTGTCGTTTGTTCACCAATGGTTTGAGTCGACTCGTGTGTGTTTCGGTGCAATTCCGAAAGACTACTTGTGTAGTGATTGTCATGCGTCATTTAAAACCCTAATTTAAATGTAATGAGATATGCGTTACAGTTCATGTGATCTTAAGTTTGAATTAACGGAGTTCGGATTAACGGAGTTAACGTGAAATTGACGAGTGTCACATCGTGGTACGTGATGGGCTTAAAAGGGGATCCATCGCGTATGGCGATGGAACTTTGGTTTGGCCATCACGTATCGCGATGTCGCCCACCAGGCCTGATTGGTCACCTAGTAGACATGCACGTGTTGCCACGTGGTTAGACACGTGTCCACGATTACTTCGCTTGGTCATCGCGCATCGCGTATCGCGATGACCCAAAAGGTTAAGTGATCGCGTATCGCGACACCGCCCATCTTGGGGCAATGTGATATACCCATCGCGTATCACGATGGGTCTTGAAAACCAGAATTCCCATTTTAGTCCCTTAACTTTGATATCTTGTCATTTCTTGGTCTTGGTTCCACTATCCAAAAATACTAAGGCGACTCTCGGCGATGCAAACGTGTGAAGTGCAAAGTGCGCCATCAAAGAGCCACATTGAGCCCGAGCCCGTGCCCGTGCGCATCGGGTGTTTAGCACCTCCGCTAGGACCACTGGTGCATGCATGTCATATAAAAATATTACTATGGAAACCCAATTCCTTATAAAGAGCTTCCAAATATTTCCTATTTTTCATGTGAGATAGAATTTATCTTCCTCATTTATAGTCATGTGAAAGAGTTTCATTTTCTTCCTTCTTTCCATGTGAGATGGATTCCTTTCCCTCATTTCCTTAATATATAATTTTTCCAATTTAATATAATATATATATATATATATATATATATATATATCTTATTATTTCTTTACCATATGTATTATTAAAATATTTTTGAGTCATATTTTCAAAGTTGACATTTTTAACCCTAAATAAATATGGTATTTTTTGAGATGCTACATTTTTTTGCTTAATTAATGGATCAATGGTACTCTGTTGTGTGTTGCTTTCCCAGCCGTGTATAATATGGCAAACAAATAAAAAGGCGATGGTGGTGGATAACTATATACAGGTCGGGTCGACTGTCCGCTGGAATTGAGAATGGTTAAAGAACCCCGATGTCGGATACTAAGTGGCTTGAGCTTAGTGCGATCATGGGTGTATTGAATATGGTAAACATAAAAGGGCATGGGATCAATGGTGTTGGGTGGGGGGAAGGTAACGAGCAGGTATTTCATACGAAAAGGTGAGATCGGAGTTGGAAAGGGTTAAAAGAATTGAACGAACACAATGGTTGTTTCCATAGAATAATGGGTGTCTCTCAAGGTTAACTATATTGCTTGGAGGGTGGAGTTGGATATAATCCAAACATGAAGCACCAGTGTACCCGGGGGGGGGGGGGGATGGGGTTGAACTTACTCGATATTGGGTGTGTTAATTGTGGGTTGAGAATGAAATACAGAAAACACTTGCCCTTTATACCCATGGGATTATGCAATTTGGAATCAAGTGTGTTCATGGTTGAAGATATCGTATATGGTGGATATTTACTCGATAAAATCTCCATTGGATTTGGGTGCTAAAGTGGGTGGCATTGATCAGAGAAAAGTGATACAAGCGGCATGCTTGATAACCATTTGGTTGATCTGGAAATGCATAAACGAGTTGGTGTTCAATAAATATAAGAATTTGGATTGTTAACGTGTTTGATTTGATCAAAGAAGACACTCTTCTTTAGCTCAAAACATTCCTATATTTCTGTTTTGTTTAGGCTGGGCTCCTTTTAGGCCTAATCAGGCCAGAATGCATGGTTTTGTCAATAATTTTGCCGTTAAAAAAAAGGAAAAAAAGTTATAAATAATTATCATTTTCTAAATTATATAAATAAAAACAAAAATTTCAATGTGAATGTGAATGTAGTGATTTTTCAACACCTTTACACTCTTCAAAACTTTACCATTTATAAAACCATTTCTCTAGTAACTTGTTTTTGTTGTGCCGGATGAAACGGGTTTCAATTCAAGTTTCAACAAACCAGAAGAAAAACATTAACATATATATATATATTCACACACACACAGACACACATATACATACACATATATATATATATAATAAAAAAACACAAAACATTAATCAAACCCCCAAAAAACCTTGCCCTGTGTATGCTCTCCAGCTATTCGAATTCAACCCATCAATCACTTGTATTCTATTCTATTACTATTATTCTTCCATGGATCTACAAACCCTTTAAAGATCTTGCACCAATTCACCCCAAAGCACCAATCTTTATTATTATAATTAATCAAGATTCAAGATTCATCCTTTATGAAGATACCCTGTTGCACAGTGTGTCAAACTCGGTACAACGAAGACGACAGGTGCCCGTTACTGCTCCAGTGCGGACATGGGTTCTGCAAAGAGTGTTTATCTCGTATGTTCGCCTCATCGTCATCCGACACCTCGTTGTCTTGCCCACGTTGTCGCCACGTGTCCGTTGTCGGCAACTCTGTTCACGCCTTACGCAAGAATTACGCGATTCTAGGGCTCATTTCGTCTAATTCAATTGGGGGTTTTAGTGATGAAGATGAAGAAGATGATGAAGAAGAAGAAGATGAAGATAACATATTGGGTAATAATAATAATAATAGTAATAATAATAATAATAATAATAATAATAATAATAATAATAATAATAATAATAATAATAATAATAATAATAATAATAATAATAATAATAAAAGGTGTGGGACCCACGGGTCGGGTTTTAACGGTTTGATAGAAGTTGGGTGTCATCAGGATTTGAAGATGGTGAAGAAAATTGGGGAATTCGGGGAGATGTGGGCGGCGGTGGTGGTGGGGAAATCGGGGCGGTGTAGGCACCGAGTGGCGGTGAAGAAGCTGAAGGTGGTGAGTGGGGAGGATACGGATTTGGTGTGGGTGCAGAGTCAGCTCGAGGAGTTGAGGCGGAAGGCGATGTGGTGTAGGAATGTGTGTAGGTTTCATGGTGTCATGAAGGTGGATGGGTGTTTAGGGTTGGTTATGGATAAGTGTAACGGGTCGGTCGAGACCGAGATGAAGCAGAATGAAGGGAGGCTTACTCTTGAGCAAATCTTGAGGTATGTTTATGTTAATTTAGGGTAATTAATAATAGAGATTTAGGGTTTATATTGATAATCTTGATATGTAAAAAAGTGTTATTGATAATCCGTTGAACCGCAAACTAATGGTATTAGATGTTATAAAGATAGGATCTTGAGCGAATGTTGAGGTATGTTAACATTAATTTAGGGGAATTGGTATTAGGGATTTAGGGTTTATAATTTTGTTTGTTTTTTGTGCTAATATGCAATCTTGATATGTAAAAAAGTGTTATTGACAATCGAACCGCAAACTAATGGAATTAGATGTTATAAAGATAATATCTTGAGCAAATCTTGAGGTATGTTAAAATGTTAACATTAATTTAGGGTTTATAATCTTGTTTGTATTTTAATGCAATCTTGATATGTAAAAGAGTGTTGTTGATAATCTGTTGAACCGCAAACTAATGAAAATTTGATCTTGATTTAGGTTAAATTTAGGGTTTATAGTTTTGGTTGGAAGAATGCAATCAAACATGCTAGTTAATGCTATCTTGACGTATAAAAAAGTGTTTTTGATAAGTCGTTGAACTGGCTGAGACCGAAATGAAATGAAACAAATGAAGGGAGGCTTGCTCTTGAGCAACTCTTAAGGTTTGTTTTTGTTAATTTAGGGGAATTGGTGTTAGGGATTTAGGGTTTATAGCCGTGTTTGTTTTTTATGCAAATATGCAATCTTGATATGTAAAAAAGTGTTATTGATAACCCGTTGAACCGCAAACTAATGGAATTAGATGTTGTAAAGATAATATCTTGTGCGAATGTTGAGGTATGTTAACATTAATTTAAGGTAATTGGTATTAGGGATTTAGGGTTTATAATCTTGTTTGTTGTTTAATGCTATCTTGATATGTAAAAGAGTGTTGTTGATAATATTTTGAACTGCAAACTAACGGAATTAGATGTTGTAAAGATAATATCTTGAGCAAATCTTGAGGTTTGTTTTTTAAAAATTTGATCTTGATTTAGGTTAATTTAGGGCTTATAGTTTTGGTTAGAAGAAGTCACTCAAACATGTTAGTTAATGCTACCTTGATGTATAAAAAAGTGTTTTTGATAAATCGTTGAACCGGTTGAGACCGAAATGAAATGAATTAAATGAAGGGAGGCTTACTCTTGAGCATATTTTGAGGTTTGTTTTTGAAAAAGTTGATCTTGGTTTACATTTATTTTGGGTGATTGGCATTAGGGTTTATGATCTTGATATGTAAAAATGTGCATTTGATAATCATTAACCACAAACTAATTAGGAATTGTATGATATAAAGGTAATATTTTTCCCTTTTCAACAGATACGGTACGGATATATTACACTAAATTAGGGGAATTGACATTGGGGTTTATAATTTTCGTTGGAAAAAGCCACTCAAACATGTTATATAATGCTATCTTGGTGTACAAAAAAGTGTTTTTGATAAATTGTTGAACCGGTTGAGAGTTGAGACTGAAATGCAACAAAATGAAGGGACTTGAGGTTTGTTTTTTTAAAAATTTGATATCAATTTAGGTTAATTTAGGGATTATAAACTTGGTTGGAAGAAGTCACTCAACCATGTTATTAATGCCATCTTGGTTTATAAAAATGATTTTTGATAAATCATTGAATTGGTTGAGACCGACGTGCAAAGAAATGAAGGTAGAGTTACTCTTGAGTAAATATTGAGTTTTTTTTTTTTTTTCCTAAAATTGATCTTGATTTAGATTAAGTTAGGGTTTACAATCTTGGTTGGAAGAAGCTATTTAAACATGTTATTTAATGCTATTTTGATTTGTAAAAAAGTGTTTTCGATAAATCGTTCAACTGGTTGAGACCGAAATGAAACAGAATGAAGGGATTCAAGGGAAGCTTACTCTTGAGCAAATCTTGAGGTTTGCTTTATAAAAATTTGATCTTGATTTACATTTATTTAGGGTAATTGACATTATGGTTTATAATCTTGATATACCGAAAAGTGTTCTTGATAACCGTTTAGCCACAACCTAATGAGAAATTATATGATATAAAGATAATATTTTTCCCTTGTTTTACCATAAGGATATGTTACATTAATTTAGGGTAATTGACATTAGGGTTTATAATTTTGGTTGTAAGAAGTCACTCAAACATGTTATTTATGCTATCTTGATGTAAAGAAAAGTGTTTTTGATAAAGCGTTGAACTAGTTGAGACCGAAATGCAACAAAATGAAGGGAGACTTGCTCTTGAGCAAATCTCGAGGTTTGTTTTTTCAAAGTTTGATTTTGATTTAGGTTAATATAGGGTTTATAATCTTGGTTGGAAGAAGTCGCTCAAACATGTTATTTAATGCTGTCTTGATGTATAAAGTGTGTTTTTGATAAACCGTTGATTCGTTGAACCGGTCACACTAATGAGGAATTATATGATATAAAGATAATATCTTTCGCTTTTTAATAGATACGGTGCTGATATTATGGTAATAGATATCAGGGTTTGTAGTCTTGTTTCTAAGAAGTCATTCAAACATGTTTTTAATGCTATCTTGATGTATAAAAAAATGTTTTGATAGACCGTTGAACTAGCTTACACTAATGAGGAATTATATGATAGATACGGTGCGGATATTGCACGTGGAGTTGCTGAGCTTCACGCAGCAGGTGTAGTTTGTATGAATCTTAAACCATCAAATCTTCTTTTGGATGAAGACGGTCGTGCAGTGGTTTCTGATTACGGGCTTCCCGCCATTCTAAAGAAGCCCTCTTGTCGAAGAACCCGCCCAGAGTGTGATTCTTCAAGAAGTCATTCGTGCATGGATTGCACAATGCTGAGCCCGAATTACACGGCTCCCGAGGCATGGGAGCCTGAAAAGAAATCATTAAATTTTCTTTGGGATGATGCGCTTGGTATATCTCCAGAATCAGATGCTTGGAGCTTTGGCTGTACTTTAGTTGAAATGTGCACCGGTTCTGTTCCGTATGGCTGTTCTCTTATTATTATTATTATTACTCATAATTTTAAGTTTCTGGATTTAACCCGTTTGAGATTTCTAATAAATTAATATTTGTTCGTAGGTGGGCTGGTTTAAGTGCTGAGGAAATATATCGGGCAGTTGTAAAGGCGAAGAGACAACCTCCACAATATGCAAGTGTAGTAGGTGTTGGAATCCCGAGGGATCTTTGGAAAATGATCGGGGATTGCTTGCAGTTCAAGGCACCCAAAAGACCGACTTTTAGTGCCATGATGGCAATATTTCTCCGACACCTACAAGAAATACCTCGCGGGTCCCCTGCAAGCCCGGATAAGTAAGTATTAGGGTTAGATATTTAAATCCAATAAATAAATTTTAATGCTTTTGATTATTTAACATATAGGTAAAATGAAATTTCTTATTTACCCTTTGTTTTAACCTAAAAATGCAGTGAGGTAACTGTACTACCAAAAGCAAACGGGCTTCCGCCTTCTCCTTCAGTTAACTTAGAAGTTGTTCCTGATTACCAAAGTCTTTTACATAAAATGATCTGCGAAGGCAATGTTTCTGGTGTGAGGTCAGTAGCCATTTTGTCTTTGCTTTATAAGTTATATTATTACATTTTTAATTATGTAATTTATAATTTTTTTAAATACAGTGAGTTGCTACAAAGGGCTTCATCAAAGAATGATGGCAACTCGTTTCATTCTCTGCTCGAAGCACAAAATAGTGATGGTCAAACCGCCCTTCACTTGGCGTGCAGACGTGGCAGTGCTGAACTCGTTGAGGCTATTTTAAAATATCCCGAGGCTAATGTTGATGTTCTTGATAAAGACGGGGACCCGCCACTTGTCTTTGCTCTTGCAGCCGGGTCCCCAGAATGTGTACGGGTCCTTCTTAGTAGATATGCTAATGTCAGGTCTAGGTTAAGAGACGGGTTTGGCCCGTCTGTTGCTCATGTCTGCGCGTATCATGGTCAACCCGATTGTATGCGTGTAGGTTTTTTGACCACCTTTATATAAAGATTTGGAATTATTATTATTATGATAATAATATTGTTTAAAAACGGCGTTTACAACAGGAATTGCTATTAGCTGGTGCGGACCCGAATGCGGTTGATGATGAAGGTGAATCTGTATTGCATAGAGCCGTGACTAAAAAGTATACCGAGTGTGCTCTTGTTATATTGGAACATGGGGGGTGTAAATCTATGGGGATTTCAAACTCAAAGAATCTAACGTGAGTACAGATTCGTTTATAAATGAAATATGTTAAGACGGTTATATGTGGTGGACTAATAGGTGTATAATTGGATAGGCCTTTACATTTATGTGTGACAACATGGAATGTAGCTGTTGTTAAAAGATGGGTTGAAGTGGCAACTTCTGAAGATATCGGTGATGCTATAGATGTACCGAGCCCTGTTGGCACTGCGTTAAGTATGGCAGCTGCTTTAAAGAAAGATCATGAAGCGAGTAAGTTTTAGTCTCATTTAATATGTATATACTTACGGTAAACAAAAAACAGAGGATTTATTTAATTATATTGCAGGTGGTAGGGAACTGGTGCAGATACTCCTTGCTGCTGGAGCTGATGCTACGGCCCAAGATACGCAGCATGGATGGACCGCTTTGCATACTGCTGCTATGACTAATGATGTTGAGTTGGTTAAGGTACGCTATACGCCAGCTGGCAATTCTGACCCGTTCTATAATAGACGTACCGAAAGTCCTGTAAACTGTAACTTGTAAATATATAACAATCAATCAATCATGCCCAGTAAAATCCCACCGACAGCAAAGCTATAAGTAGGGTCTGGGGAGGGTGGGATGTAGGCACACCGTACCTCCATCCAAAGGAATGAAGAGGTGGCTTCCAGAGAGACCCTCGGCTCTAAGTTCATGTGTATGAAGCAAAATAAAGGAAATCAAAGTTTAACAGTTATATACAAACTACTACTAATTATAATAATATTAATAATAAGATCACAGTTTAACAGCTATATAAAAGCTAATAATAATTATAATAATAATAATAATATATGTAAGAAGTTTAAACTAGATTAGTTTATATAACCTTGTAAATTATTGTCTTACAAAAATTAGATTAGTTTTTGCAATCGTATTCACACAATAGCTATATGTAAGAAGTTTAAACTGTTTGAATAGATTATTCTTTATGCTGGAGTTGATGTGAATATAAGGAACGTGCACAATGCAATTCCGCTACATGTGGCGTTGACCAGAGGATCAAAATCATGTGTCGGAATGCTTCTTTCTGCTGGAGCAAATTGTAATTTGCAGGTATTCCAACAATTCAGTTACATAAACTTGTCATATTATTGTTTTTATGCCTTTAAACCGCGTGCTGCTTGTTTATAGGACGACGAAGGTAATAATGCTTTCCATATAGCTGCCGATACAGCAAAGATGATTCGTGAAAATCTTGATTGGATCATCGTTATGCTTAAGTATCCAGGGGCTGCTGTAGAAGTTAGGAATCACAGGTAATAAATTTTGTTAATTTTTCATTTTTGAACAATAGTTTTTATGCACATTTGGTGGATACAGTGGCATGACGCTGCGTGACTTCTTGGAGGCCCTCCCTCGGGAATGGATTTCAGAAGATTTGATGGAAGCACTTGCAAACAAAGGGGTTCATTTATACCCTACAATGTTAGTTCATATGCTTGTTTTTTTAGATTCTTGAATGTTTTCTGTATGATTACTTTTTAACTTTTTTTGAATGGTTTTTAGATATCAAGTAGGAGATTGGGTTAAATTCAAAAGTACAGTTGTCACTCCAACATACGGGTGGCAAGGTGCAACGCACACGAGTGTCGGTTTTGTTCAGAGTGTTCCTGACAAAGATAACCTGTTTGTATCATTTTGTTCCGGTGAAGCTCGTGTTCTCGCCAATGAAGTTGTGAAAGTCATACCATTGGATCGCGGTCAACACGTGCAACTCAAACCGGATGTAGGGGAGCCAAGGTTTGATCACAAAAGTTCATGTTATTATTGTAACAATACTGATTTTATAATCATGGTTAATCGTGAACTTAGTATTTCGACAGGTTTGGTTGGAGAGGTCAATCGCGAGATAGTATTGGAACCGTACTTTGTGTTGACGATGATGGGATTTTACGGGTCGGGTTTCCTGGAGCGTCCAGAGGATGGAAGGCGGATCCTGCAGAAATGGAACGGGTTGAGGAATTCAAAGTTGGAGATTGGGTTCGGGTCCGGCCCGCTCTTACTACAGCTAAGCATGGGTTAGGATCAGTCACACCTGGAAGCATTGGCATTGTATATTGTATTAGACCCGATAACAGTTTATTATTGGAACTCAGCTATCTTCCACATCCATGGCATTGTGAACCCGAGGAAGTTGAACCTGTTGAGCCGTTTAGGGTAATTTAATATATACTCATTGCTATAATATGTTTCACTTCTATTAAAAATACATGTTTAACATGGGATTATCGTGTCTGCAGATTGGTGACCGGATTTGTGTAAAACGGTCGGTTGCAGAGCCTAGGTATGCTTGGGGCGGTGAGACACATCACAGTGTTGGAAGAATTATCGAGATAGAAAGTGACGGGCTTTTAATAATTGAAATTCCAAATCGGCCCATTCCGTGGCAAGCGGATCCTTCTGACATGGAAAAGGTGGAAGACTTCAAGGTATATTAATATTAAAAATCTTGTATTATGTTTTTCTGTTTTGACCCGTTAGAGTTAAAAATTAACCGAGTCGACCCGTTTGTTTGACAAACTTTTGGTGACATGGCAGGTGAGGGACTGGGTGAGAATTAAGGCTTCAGTGTCATCTCCTAAATACGGGTGGGAGGATATAACCCGAAACAGTATTGGATTGATCCATAGTTTAGAGGAAGACGGTGATATGGGGATTGCTTTTTGCTTTCGAAGCAAACCCTTTTCTTGTTCTGTGACGGATGTTGAAAAGGTGCCGCCTTTCGAATTGGGTCAAGAAATACATATGATGTCGTCGGTCAGTCAACCTAGACTCGGATGGTCAAACGAAAGTCCCGCCACCGTCGGTAAAATTGTTAGAATCGACATGGATGGAGCTTTAAATGTAAAAATGCTCTTCCTTTACTTGCTTTCTTTTGTTCGGCTGACGGGTCGGGTTATGGGCCAAAACGGGTTCGACAGTTTTGAACTTTTCGTTTCTTTTTTCAGGCGAAAGTGGCGGGAAGACACGGCTTATGGAAAGTATCCCCTGGAGATGCGGAAGTGCTTTCCGGGTTTGAAGTCGGTGACTGGGTTCGTTCAAAACCGAGTGTCGGCAACAGACCGAGTTATGATTGGTTAAGTATTGGAAAAGAAAGCTTAGCGGTGGTCCATAGTGTACAAGATACCGGTTATCTAGAATTAGCTTGTTGTTTCCGTAAAGGCAAATGGATGACTCACCACACCGACATCGAGAAAGTTTCCGGCTTTAAAGTCGGGCAGCACGTGAGATTTCGGGCAGGTCTACAAGAGCCCAGATGGGGTTGGCGAGGCGCCCAATCTGATTATCGAGGAGTAATAATCAGTGTAAACTCGGATGGTGAATTACGTGTCGCGTTTTTCGGGTTATCGGGATTGTGGAGAGGCGACCCTGCAGATTTAGAAAAAGAACCGACGTTCGAAGTTGGAGAATGGGTTCGTATGACGGATAACGCGAGTGCTTGGAAATCAATCAGGCCCGGTAGTATTGGAGTCGTACAGGGTATTGTGTATGAAGAAGATATATGGAACGGGAACATTTCGGTTGGTTTCTGTGGAGAACAAGAGCAATGGGTAGGGCCAAGTACCGATCTTGAAAAAGTCAACAAGCTGACAAATGGTCAACGTGTTCGGGTCAAGTCCTCGGTGACTCAACCTAGGTTCGGGTGGTCGGGACATACACATTCAAGTATCGGTGTAATATCCGCAATAGACGCGGACGGGAAGCTAAGAATATACACACCCTCGGGTTCAAAGTCATGGATGCTCGAGCCGTTTGAAGTCGAAGTAGTGGAAGAAGAAGAGCTTCATATCGGAGACTGGGTTCGGGTCAAACCGTCGGTCTCAAACCCGACCTACCATTGGGGAGACGTGACGCATTCAAGCATCGGGGTGGTGCACCGCATTGAAGACGAGGATCTTTGGGTCGCGTTCTGTTTCTTGGAAAGACTATGGCTTTGCAAGAATATTGAAGTGGAACGGGTCAGACCGTTTGCAGTGGGAGATAAAGTGAAAATAAAAAAGAATCTGGTCAACCCGAGATGGAGGTGGGGTATGGAGACGCACGCGAGCAAAGGTCAAGTGGTCGGGGTGGACGCTAACGGGAAGTTAAGGATCAAGTTTCAGTGGAGGGAAGGAAAGCCATGGATTGGTGATCCTGCTGATATTGTTCTTGATCTTGATGAAGTCGAACGCCCGTGACCCGAATGGTGAAAAGTAACGAAAACCGAGCATCTGGGCCTAGTTTTGTAGGTGTTGGGTATTTGGATGAAACTAATGTGGATAGAAAGTACCATGAAAGTGAAAATGATTGCAGACAGGTGACAATGAGGTAAGTAAAGTAAGCTATTTAGGTAAATAGTCTACAACATATGAATTGGTGTTTTAATTTTATTATTATTATTATTATACAGAGGAATAACATCATCATTTGATTATCTGTTTTGTTGTTAAGACACATTGTGACTGGCTTTTTTTCTTTTTATGTACCTTTTAACTCGTATGTTGTCTTGTTCATATTATGTTATATACACCCATTTCTTTTCTAAGTATAGCTTTAGTATTTCATAGTTTGGTGATTTTATCAAAAGATTTATATTTTTCGGTTAGGCTAGGTGATGGCGTGAGATGACGGTTTTTTATTTTTTACTAGGGTGTGTAGAGTTTGGTTCGGTTATTAGTCTTAAAACAATTGGTTTTCGGTTTTGTTTTGGTTTTGATTAGGTTGGTTTCGATTAATGATCAAAATTAAACTTGGGCTAAAATTCTAAATTTAGAAAAATACATGAAATAAATGTTTAAATACATAAAATGAATTCTATAAATACATAAAATGGTGGACTCTGTGGTATACATGAAATATAGAGGTATAAAAACTAGAATATATGAAATGAAGGTATAAAAATTAGAAATATGTGAATGGTTTGGTTCCGTTAATTTTGGTTAACTGAGGGTGCAAAAAATAGCAACTCGTCTTTGGTTAATTTGTTTTGGTTTTCAGTTCGGACCATTCGGTTATTGATCACCGCTAATATTTACTTCGAGACATCAAAAGAAAACTTATTGAACATTTGTCACACAAAATTAGATGTGAAGGCTGAAAATATGTTAAGCTATTCTTCATTTGAAAAAGAGTAAATTGTTATTTTAACTCATTTAGTTTGGTCATTTTTTTCACTTTTATCAAAAAGAGAATTTCGGTTTTGATTGATATGGTTTCTTTAAATTATCAATTTTAGTCCAACCATTTATTCTATTTTAGGCTTTTATGGTAAGTGGCATGGTAGTTTCATTTTACTATAAGCCATATACCATATTGCTAGTGGAATTACACTGAGGGGTTTTTTGTTTTTTTGTTTGTCATTTTAAACCGTGAGTTATCATTATTATTATTTTTATTTTTTCTAACACTTTAATCTAACAATTTTAATAGTCATAGGTAGGGGTGTTCTTCGGATTTGTTTTTTGGGTCGGGTTTTTCAGATTTCAAAGTTTTAAATCTTAACCCGAAATCCAACCCAAATCTCTCATGGCCGTAGAACAGCTGGAAAAAGCCCGGGCTCACCAGCCAAATTTGCAGGTCATCGGTACCCCCAAGCTCTTATTAGACTAAAAACAAGTTACAAATTTTGTCTCGGTAGGACATGTAATCAGTCGAAGGAGCGGAGCTTAGAGCCTTGACCTCGATCGGAAAAGAATCAAGAGAAAAAGAAAGAATCGGAATTTATGGGTTTTTCGGGTTCAGGTTCTTTCAAGTTGGGTTAATCGGGTTTCAAGTATCCTAGAAAACAAAACAAAAAAAATTAAAAACTTCAATGCTAAAATTAAAACAACATATTCTTCTTTGCT
The DNA here is from genome assembly GCF_021521415.1 of Bidens hawaiensis. Lineage (NCBI taxonomy): Eukaryota > Viridiplantae > Streptophyta > Magnoliopsida > Asterales > Asteraceae > Bidens > Bidens hawaiensis. The sequence goes on along the minus strand of NW_027491565.1, from coordinate 644,075 downwards.
CGTAACGCAATAATCAAATAATAAACCAACATAACTTGATAAAATAAATCAAAAGCGGAAAACATAACTAACTCGAACCATAGTCTTCTTCAATCGGACGTGATTTGATTGTTCGATTACGGTTGGTATTAGTAATAAACGGAAAACATAAATTAACAATAAACAATCGATCGATAATAGTTGGCTAAGACTAAGCCTATTATACCTAAAAATATATTTAATTTCAAAACATAAGGTTTATTCGGGTTGACCCGAAACATATAAATCAAACCCGAAAACCAACCCGAATTACTTCGGTTCGGGTTAGTCTTTTCTCGAGTTCAGGTTTTTCGATTCGGGTTAGTTCGGGTACGGGTTTTTTCAGGTTGGGTTTCGGGTAAAAGTGACGGCCCTGTTCTAGGTTATTCATACACCATACACCATATAGATTACTTTTAACACCAAATTGTCGGGACATGCAAAAAAATATTGTCTTCAAGTTGCAAACGTCATTCACAAACATTTAAACCATAATCAGTCAATCAGTCAGTCAGTCAGTCAGTCTGCAATCAATCAATGGGATCCATCGATGACGCGGTGAAAGCATTGGTCGTGAAACTGCACCACAGTATCCGTGTGAAGAAACGTGGATCGGCTCACTGGTAGACGATCAACTTTCATCGGGTATGAGTATGCTATTTCACCGATGGTTCTCCGGAGTATGAATTCTTCCACCTACAAAACGAGCAGCACCGTGAACTTACCCCTCAGAAAGGGACAGAGGGGTCCTCTTTGGGGTAACCCTCCGGTGTGAGAATAAGAGATTGTAGGAGAAGATAATAATAATCTGAGAGTGAGTAAGGAATTGGAATGTATTTTTTTCCTTACCTCCCCTTGTGAAGGTGGTGTGGTATTTATAGTGTTAGGGTTTCCAATGATTGGGCTCAGATCCCATTAGGGCCTTTTTGGCCTCCTCCTATTGCTTTGCGCCACGTGTCCTTAGGACACCTGGTGCTTTTTCATTGATTATTCTCTGACCCAGGTATTTCACCTGACCCATGTGCAATCACGTGGTAGCACATGGGTTTTGCTGAGTTGTCCACCTTTCATTGGCAGCTGTCAACATCAGCATATTCTTTATTCCTTAAAGGATACCTTCTGGAAGGTTGTCTGACGAGCACAATCAAGGTTGTCCTTATCCTGATTTGGATAAGGACGAGGTTGATTATGTGCATGTGTGATATGCGCCTATCCTGAGGATGCGCGAGGTCTTCTCTTTATTCTCACGCACAGATGTTTCATGCGCAGATGTGATATGCGCAAGCATATGTAATATGCGCCACGCGCAGATGTGATATGCGTGAGCATATATGATGCGTGAGCATGTGATATGCGCCACGCGCAGATGCGCCACGCGCAGATGTGATATGCGTGAGCATATATGGTGCGTGAGCATATGTGATGCGTGAGCATATGTGATGCGTGAGCATATGTGATATGCGCCATGCGCATAGGTTTTGGCTTTGTGCCTTCATGATATCTTGATTTCAAGCCTCTTGTCTATATCTTGTGGGTTGACCCGCCCCGCTCGATGTTAAGGCGGGTACATACCTCTTCAAGCCCCCCCAGTCTAATGTGTGTCTTGTCTCGCGCGAGCGAGGTAAGATAGATATTAGACTTAATAGTTTTCTCTTTTAATAGGGTTTGTCTTTTCCTTTTTTATTTCTCATCGTTGCGCGAAATTCTATCCTTTTGGTTGAAATGAATCGTCCATGTACGTGGTTGGTTGGTGCTGACATGCGTCAGAGATGGAGACATGTGTCAGACTTTTCGTGTGCTCGAGGTGCTACAGTTGCCTTTCCTGTCCCCTCACACAGTGTCAGGAACACGTGTCGCGCTCGTGTTGGCCTGCACCTGCGAGTGGGGGCGCGTGAACTCTGATCAGTACCTGTTTCGTTCCCTTTCATGTCCCCTCACACAGTGTCAGGAACAAGTGTCGCGCTCGCGTTGGCCTGCACCTGCGAGTGGGGGCGCGTGAACTCTGATCACTACCTGTTTCTCTCTCTCCTGGGCCTATAAAAGCAAGCCTTTTGAGTTGTTATTCTTCATCTTCATTGTTATTTCAGAGCTTTTTCTTTCCTTCCTGCTTTTAATCACCAAATCATCCACGTAGACTTCTAGGTTTCTTCCAATTTGCTCGTTGAAAACCGCATCCATGAGTCTTTGGTAAGTGGCTCCTGCATTCTTCAAACCAAAGGGCATTTTTTTGTAACAAAAAACACCCTTGTCAGTTCTGAAGGCAGTCTTGTCCTCGTCTTGTGGTGCCATTTGAATTTGGTGATAGCCCTTGTAGGCGTCCAGGAAACATTTGAGCTTAAATGGCGCCACAGAGTCCACCTTCGCGTCAATGTTTGGGAGGGGGTAACAATCTTTTGGACATGCTTTGTTGAGGTCCTTGAAATCAATGCACATCCTCCATGACCCGTTGCTCTTCTTTACCATCACAGGATTGGCTACCCATGTTTGGTATCGTATTGGGCGGATGATATTTGCGCGCAGTAGATCTTCTACTTGCTTATTCACGGCCTTTGCCTTCTCATCCCCCATGACTCTCTTCTTTTGAGCAATTGGCTCTACAGACTTGAAGGTGTTGAGAGAATGTTGCGCCAGGTCTCGCGGAACCCCAGTCATATCAGAATGTTGCCACGCGAAGACCGACATATACGTTGTGAGCAATCTTTTCATTCTCAACCTTGTGTCGTCTGATATCGTAGCTCCAATTGTGATTGTTTGCTCTGGGAATTTTGGGTTGAGAATCCATTCCTCTGGCGCGTTGTTTGCCATTGGAAGTTTCATTCTCCCTTCCCGCGGTATACTTGTCACTGCGCACAAATGATCTCGGTATACAAATGTTACACCTGTTGGTGTTAGGAACCCCAGCGCGCCGTGCGCTGGTGACGGTATGGCGTTGAATTGAGCAATCGTTCCTCTACCCAAGATCATATTGTGGCATGAAGTGGTGGGCAAGACCAAGAAGTTGACAATTTCGGCTCGCTTGTGTTTCTCATCCCCCATAGTTAGTTCAAATTGTATCTGACCTAGGGGGTGAATGATTTCATTTGAAACACCCGAGATTGGTGCATTCACAATTTCGAGCCTTGCTTGGTCTGCTGGATCCAACTTCCTGAAACATTGCTCATACATGATGTCTGATTCACTGCCAGTGTCCACCAGGACTTTTGACACTTCATAATGAGCAATGTGTGTAGTGATGACTAGAGGACTGCTGATAGACGGGCCTCCCCTGATTCTTGGGAAGATTACTTGTTGCTCGCGCCAATCTCCTTGGACTTGCGCGCTTCTCTTTCTCGATCTTTGCCCTTGCCTTCCTCCCTCGGCTACACAGATTCTTTTGAACTTTTTGCTGGCTGAGGCTCCATCTGGTTGTTCATTCTCTGGTCTTGGGTTTTTCACCAGGTGAGCCAACTTGCCTGATTTCACATTTCTTTCAATCGCATCTTTCAAATGGTGGCATGCATCGGTGTTGTGCCCTATGGACTTGTGAAACTCACAATACTTGCCACTGTTTGATGGTCCCTTGTGGAGTAATGGCTTGGGGCTTTTAAACTGGACATTCTCTGTGCTTAACACTTGTGAAGGCGTTTTAGTGAGGGGAGTCCATATTCTTGGTAGAGGTCTGTTAGGCTCTCTGCCGCCTTCCCTCTTGTCACTTTCTCCGCGATTACGAATGTCTTTTTGGGGCTGCGGTGAGCTTGGTTGCGCCTGCTTTTCTGCGGGAGAAAAACTGGTTTGTTGCAACCTGGACCATACGGAGTTCTGTTTGCCCCTCCTTTCATTGTTGCGCGGTGCTTCTGTTTGATGCCCTCTATCTCTTGCTCTATCTTGGGCAATTTGTTTTTCATTTCGCGCGAAGACTCGCGATGCTTCCATTAGCTTGGCCCAAGTGGTTGGCATGCCATCTCTGCTCACGAGAGCTCTGCGGAGTTGATCACTGCGCGCACCTTGTATAAAGGCCACGCGCAGGAGTTGCTCAGTGATACCTCCAATTGCAAGAGATTCCTGATTGAAACGGGTTATAGAGTCTTCAATGGTTTCATCATTCCTGCGCACGCAGTGCATGATGTCATCGGGTTGCGCGTGTGTCTGCGCTGCTGTACGAAGTGAGCCTGGAACTTCTCCAATATCTCTTCGAACCCATCGATTTGTCCAGTCGGCAAGCTTTCGAACCAGACACGCGCTGCGCCCGTGAGGCAGCGAGCAAACATGTGACACCATGTTGGCATCGTCCAGCTTTCTAGGTTTCCAGTGTTGTAAAAACCTTGTAAGAAATCGTCTGGATCTGTTGTGCCGTCGTACTTGCCCAAACCACTTGGCATCTTGGTTTTGTGCTGAATGGGAGCCTTCGCGATGCGCTCAGTGAATTTTGAATGCTTCACCAAGATGGCTGGCCTATATGGTGTGGTTACGTCCACTTGCCCTCTCGCTGGTGGGCTGTACGGTGTGTACAGATCCATATCGGCTTTGGCTCCAGGCGCTATGTTCATGTGCGCGCGGAGCTGTGAGCCTCCTGCATGAGTATCTCGCGTCTTCCTCATGCTGTGCACTTCTTCATCACTAAAATCAGCGTGTTCAGTGTGAACAGAGTGACCATCTTCCGGCGCGCGCGCCCTTTTTGTTGTTCCCTGGATGGTTTGCTTATCAAATGCGAGCCTTTGTGTTAAGTCGGCTAACTTTTTGTGTTTGACCAGCTCATTGTATTTGTCCATTAAACGTCGTTGTTCGTTTATGAGCCATTCTTTAGGGTCATTGGTTTCAACTTCTGGACCCATTGGTCCTTTTTGTTTTGCACCAGTCAGATTTTGGAACGTGAGATCGTCTGGAGGAGTTTCAGTCTGGCTATGAGGAGTTGTGATGAAGGGATGGTTACTGGTGGTGCGCGCAGAATCACGCGGCACCCTCAGAAACTGCTGTCCCTCATTAACATCCTCAAACTCATTATCCTCCAGAACTTGATCGCTGTTTCGAACACCAGAAACCATGATGAAGTTTTTCAGAGAGAACTGATGAGATAGTGGTTTTGTTGCCGTTGTTACAGGTGATGGCGCCAATGAAGAAACGTGGATCGGCTCACTGGTAGACGATCAACTTTCCTCGGGTATGAGTATGCTATTTCACCGATGGTTCTCCGGAGTATGAATTCTTCCACCTACAAAACGAGCAGCACCGTGAACTTACCCCTCAGAAAGGGACAGAGGGGTCCTCTTTGGGGTAACCCTCCGGTGTGAGAATAAGAGATTGTAGGAGAAGATAATAATAATCTGAGAGTGAGTAAGGAATTGGAATGTATTTTCTTCCTTACCTCCCCTTGTGGAGGTGGTGTGGTATTTATAGTGTTAGGGTTTCCAATGATTGGGCTCAGATCCCATTAGGGCCTTTTTGGCCTCCTCCTATTGCTTTGCGCCACGTGTCCTTAGGACACCTGGTGCTTTTTCATTGATTATTCTCTGACCCAGGTATTTCACCTGACCCATGTGCAATCACGTGGTAGCACATGGGTTTTGCTGAGTTGTCCACCTTTCATTGGCAGCTGTCAACATCAGCATATTCTTTATTCCTTAAAGGATACCTTCTGGAAGGTTGTCTGACGAGCACAATCAAGGTTGTCCTTATCCTGATTTGGATAAGGACGAGGTTGATTATGTGCATGTGTGATATGCGCCTATCATGAGGATGCGCGAGGTCTTCTCTTTATTCTCACGCGCAGATGTTTCATGCGCAGATGTGATATGCGCAAGCATATGTAATATGCGCCACGCGCAGATGTGATATGCGTGAGCATATATGATGCGTGAGCATGTGATATGCGCCACGCGCAGATGCGCCACGTGCAGATGTGATATGCGTGAGCATATATGGTGCGTGAGCATGTGATACGCGTGAGCATATGTGATGCGTGAGCATATGTGATACTCGTGAGCATATGTGATGCGTGAGCATATGTGATATGCGCCATGCGCATAGGTTTTGGCTTTGTGCCTTCATGATATCTTGATTTCAAGCCTCTTGTCTATATCTTGTGGGTTGACCCGCCCCGCTCGATGTTAAGGCGGGTACATACCTCTTCACCGTGTAAACAACAACAACGTGGATGAGATCCGCAAGTTGTATGAAACAGCGAGCAGCATTAAGTTGCCTTGTGTCGAGGACGTTGCCGAGTACGTGAACAACGACGATATCTTCTGCTTGCTGTACGGAGAGATGTGGTGCCGCCAACTCTTTGCTACCACATCTTCACCAACCCTCATGCAGAGGATTCATTCATGGCGTAACTACGTCAATCTCTTTGAGGTAGATGCTTGGGTTAACCCGATTAATACTTTTTAACTCGGCCTTAGTTGGCTTATTCGGCTTTGCATGTGAACCACCTCGTTTAAAGTGCTCCGATATGAAACAGACCGAAAAAACCGAAGGCTTAGTTTTATGTTTTTTTTTTGTAAAAACTGAACTAACGGTTCGGCTTTGGTTTTGCATAGGGCTGGCATATCATGTATACCCGTACATGATAATGCACGAACACGATAAGACATGAACACGAAATGTGTATACCTGTACACGACACGAAAACTTATCGTGTTCATGTATCCCGAACACAAACTGTATACACGATAAAACACGGTAAGAGTTTTTTAGAAACACATATTTGACAACCTTTTTAGTGAAAAAAAAAAGCCGAAGAGGGAATGTTCGTGAGTGGTGAGTGTTGACGGATGAGAAACATAGAGTGGAAATGTTTTAGGAATTTAGGGTTTATGATAACTTATAATTACACACACACACACATATATATGTATGTATAGTTATAAAAATCTAACCAGGTACTTAACATGTATTTTACCTGTTTAGACACAAAAATTAACAAGTAAATTCGTGTCTACCTGTATAATACACGAAACATGTTAAGGCCTTACATGTTACCTGTTAAAGTCGTGTAGGTACGTGTCGTGTATTCGTGTCTCGTGCATAAATTGTCAACCCTAGTTTTGCATGTAATAAAAAAAAACGAGCCGAACCGAATATCTTAATTTTTATTTTAAGTAATTTATAAGAATCTAATAAATATGTAGCTCAAATATTTTTTGTCAAATGTATAATAGTGTCTATTAGTTAACAATTAACAAAATTATATATACCTAAATTATTTATTTTTTGCTAACTTTTTTTTCCGACCGAAAATTTTCAAGCTCAAATGGCAAAAACCGAATAAACTGAAACCAAAACAAAAACCTTAGAACTGAAACCGAAAAAAACCATAACCAAACGGTTTAAAAAATTCCAAAAACCGAAGTTTTGGTTTTTGGTTTGGTTTTAGCTCAAAACCACAACGAACCGCACCACGCACACCCCTAGTTTCGGTTCGGGTTAATCATGCTCCGGGACACCCCTTTATAATACCCTGTCTTGTAGTAGATTCTTTCTTGGCATATGTTAGTAAGGCAGTGTTGGGTTTTATTTTTTCAGCTCCTGTTAACCGGCATGCTGAGTATCCAGTTGCCTTACCAGTGGTTGTGGGACATGATAGACGAGTTTGTCAATCAGTTTCAGTCCTTCTGTCACTATCGTGCCTCGGAAATCAAAACCGAGCAGGATGTTGCTATACTAAAACTACGTCACAGGGTCAGTCAGGCGTTCATACTAACTATATATCTTTCAGGATTGTTGATGAATGATGATAATGTGTCGAATACTTGAATGATAATAATAGTTTTTTTTGGCAGGCTTTGAGTGTCAAGTGTGTTCTTAGCTTATTGCAAGCATTCGTGAGCAAGTCTTCGATTATTCAGATTCTAGAGCGTGCAGAAGATAGCGGGCTTCAGTTGTTGACAGCAACAACAGAAGATGTTCGGACCGGTCGTAGTAGTAGTAATGTGTTAAATGTCTTGGGCTACTTCAGCATGGTTGGTTTACTAAGAGTCCATTGTTTACTGGGAAGCTACCGGACCGGACTCGGCTGCCTAGATTTGATTGACATAAGCAAGCAAGGATTTTACACCAGTCTTGTTCCCACTCACGTCACAACCGTCTATCATTATGGCTTTGCTAATCTTATGTTGGGGAGGTATGCAGACGCCATACACGAATTCAACAATTTCCTTGTCCACATTTTCAAGAATAAGCAGCCCCAACAGGATTCGCCACAAATACTAAACAAGATTGAACAGATGTATGCTCTGCTAGCAATCTGTGTCTCGCTTTGTCCTCAACGCCAGCTTATTGATAAAAATGTCTACTCTCAACTAATGGATAAATACGGTGAAAAAATGTCGAGAATGCTAAGATATGATGACGAGTCATTTGCCCTTTATCAGGACCTTTTGTCATATGCATGGCCCGCATTTAACACTCCCTTTGCACCAAATTCTGGTCACCAAAATCAAATTTTCGACAACGTACGATTCTTTTTTGCTCAAATGAAATGGCAATACTGTTTTTTTTTTTTGAGTTTTATTTTATATATTGTTCAGGAAGGACGTGCCCGTTATGATGATGATGATGAGGTGGAGGAGGAGCTTTCAACTGCATATCCCGCATTTTTTATAAATCATAACCAGGTACGAATCTTCAATAGATTAGTCTTGTGACTTCTTCATCTTGATGTTAATGTAGAGAACTAGAGATTATTCATTGGTTTACTTTTTTTGTTTTGTTTCGTTGCAGCTTGAAGCAGTGATTGTCAATATGTTAAAATTAAAACTGAAATAAACTTTGTTCATAAACTGGAAAATGAATTTAGAGGCTACTAATATTTTGTAAAGTTTTTATCTTATTTGAGTTGAGATATTATGTTTTAGTGTATGATCTTATTATGATTCTTATTGTGCTTCACGTGCATTCTTAACCTGTGCTGTACGATATATAAACACATATATTATCAGGTGTATGCAACTGTTTAAACGGGCCAGCTCAGATTGGGTAACATTGTGAGACGCCATAACAGCATCGTTGCAGCATACTTACGAGTAACTATGTCGTCCGGTTTAAGGTCCATTTTAATAATTTGAGAATATAAACAAACTTTTAAGTTTACTCTATAACCAGAGGTATGTTCCTGAATCAAGTTAATGTCCTTGCAAATGAAAGCCATGTATCAAATGATTATATCCATAGTTATTAATAGCACTAGGCGCACTCAAGGCGCATAGGTCTCGCCTAGGGCCTAGGCGCAAAGCGCAAAAAAAGCGAGGGCCTAAGAAAAAAAACGCACTTAAAAAAAAAAGAAATTAAAATATGTTATGTATCAGAAAAATAATACTATTGTTCATATATAAAAATAAAAGCTATTATGTAATACGCATAAAAATTAAAAATTAAACAATAAGTTAAAAATTTAGAATATAGAGATAACAAGATTCATAAAACCTTCAAATATTATTTTAATAGTTCAATAACAAATAGTTTTAAAATAAAAAAATTATTTAAATTAACCTATCATGTGGTTACTGTAGCACACTAGCAGCAGAGCTACAGTGCCCAGCTACAATATTACTTTAAATATAAAATAAAATGAAGTTGCAGTTTTTCGATGCTTTAAAGTTTAAACCCATGTATAGAAAACGAGAACACAAAAAAGGCTCTCCTCCACCTCCTTCCAGGTAATTACCTTCATTTCAGGCCGGAATTTACAGGTTTTAGCCGGAATATGGCCGGAAGCGCGCCTCGACCATCACCAGGCGCTTTACCTGTGCTGCGCCTTGAATTATCGCCTAGGCGTGCGCCCAGTGGGCTTTTAATAACTATGAATTTATATCATTATACTAAAATAATATCTTATTATACTAACTAGAAAATTTTCTGCAAATTTTGTTTTCCTTGCTGCAAACCAACTATAAGATTTCCAAGAACATTTGTGCGATGACTTCCCATTAGTTTAGTTGGATGACCCGTTTCGACCCATTCCAAAGTTACACAGGTATGTTTTATATTAATGAAAGAGAAAAATTCAATATTTTCACTGAATTAGGCTGTTGAAAATGTTTTGCCACCTAGAGACTTATGGAAGCTCTGAACGCGTCATGTTTAAGAACAGAATTGCTCGTTTCAATTGCTCAAGTAAAAAAGGCTTCATCAAGTAGAGGCGTTTTAAGGGAAGATTTTCGTCCTGTTAGTTGCCTCCCTATCTCTATGTGTATATCAGTATTTATATGTGCATTTATACATATGCATCTAAATAGACATATGCATACATACCGACGCATATGGTTATCTTCTCACAATGAAGTTAGAAGCGTCACGATTAATTACATCAGAATGTAACATACTTCTATCCTTTTGTCATTATTGCATACAACACCCGTATGGTTTTTCACCGTTTTCATCATTTTTTGATGATGTGGCAGTGTTCCATGCCAACGTTTTTTGGGACAATAGTTGTAATGAGAGAATGAAACATGTCAACACGGGAAACATGAAGAATAAACCAGACAGTGAATAAGAAGCATACCAATTAAGTCATACAAAATATAAAGTTCAAAGAATAATTACAAGTAAATTGATGTAGTTGCTTGCATGACAAACTTTACCTTGTTTGCATAGGCCTTGGAACCTTTTTTTTAATGTTGTGGAGCCACATGCTTTAATTCGGACCACCTAGGATACTTGAAACAATAAGTGCACCATGAACGGGTGGAGGAAATCCATGCACGGGTCCCGCCATTGAGTGGAGGAAATCCTGCATGGGTCCCCTTCACTCCCGTCATGTCATTGATATTATGTTGGAGACTTGCCGGTGAACTTAATGAGCATTTAATATAACGACGTCTGATGGAGAGAGATTGAGAGAGGTTTAAATTATCATTTTGGACATTCTATCAGCATTACAATGCAATATATATATATATAACTATATTTATACATATATATTTAAGTAAATCGTGATGGTCAAAACTGGTTTGTAATCGATTGAAACAGTATGTTCGGAACTTGTTTATAATTTTTTTACAGAAATCGTCCGGTTAACCGAACCGAAACCGGCTAAAACCGGTCAAAACCCGAACCGAAACCGATTGTAACATGGAAAGAAACCGGTTTCAACCCGAACCGAAACCAATCATAAACCATTTTTGACTTTTGTTGACCAAACCGAACCGGTGTTAACCCAAACCGGTTATGAATTTTACACCAGTTTGTGCAACTCAAATGCAACCTAGAGGTGGGCAAATAAACCGGTTAACTGACCGACCTAAAATCGAACCGAAACTGAACCGATTTGAAACCAATTATGTAGAAACTGGTTTGGAACCGATTGAAACTGTAGGTTCGCAACTGGTTTGTAATTTTCTTCGCCGAAACCGGTTCCAAACCGGTTAACCAAACCAAAACCGGTTCCAACCCGAACCGAAACCAATCATAAACCGGTTTTTAACAAAAAACGGTTTTCACAAAACGGTTTTGAGTTTTAAACCGGTTTGTGCAAATAAAAGTTTATTAAGGGATCTAAAATGTCAACACTTGAAACACATGTACCAAACCACACAATACTCAAAACACATTGTCCAAAGCTTAAAAAAAACCCCCAATTAACAAACAAAACCCTTAAAACCCTAAAAACCTCACAAACCATTTTCATTCATTCGCCAGCTCAACAACAACAATGGCGACTAAGCCAGAAGCTAGGGTTACACGTGCGAGAAGGATGACGCCACACTTACCTAACGAACCTGACTACGAGCGGTTACGTGAGCTCTTCAGCCACCATATTCACTCGTTCGATCACTTCATTGAGTGCGGCTTAGAGAAGGCGCTCATGAATATCAAGCCGATTGAAGTTGTGGATCCTTCTACTGAGTTGAAGCTAAGGAATATCCTTTTGTTTTGTTATTGAAGTTGAATTGGTTCAGTTAGGCTAGTTTAGATATATTTGTAGCTTGAATTATATTTATTTATACGTATACACACAAACACATACAGTTATTGTGTTTGTTTGAATAGTTTTGACGCTGTAATGAAAATATGAAATCGGTAAAGTTAGTTTAGTTTAGATATTATATGCAGCTTGAATTATGTTTATGTATATGTATATGTATACACACACACACACACAAACACATACAGTACTTGTGTTTGTAGAATAGTTTGACTTTATAATGATCTTGGTGAAGTTAGGTTAGTTTAGATGTTATATGCAGCTTGAATTGTATATATGTAGTAGAACCGTTTCAGTAATTGTGTTTGGTTGATTAATTATTATGATGTCATGAATTTGGTGAAGTTAGGTTAGTTCAGTTTAGATTAGATATTATATGCAGCTTGAAATATGTTTATGAATATGTATATGTATACACACACACTCACAGACACAGTACTTGTGTTTGTTGAATAGTTTTGACTCTGTAATGATCTCGGTGAAGTTAGGTTAGTTTAGATATTATATGCAGCTTGAATTGTATATATTGTAATTGTAGCATAGTTGTTTCAGTAGTTGTGTTTGCTTCATTAGTTATTATGCAGTATCAAATCAGTAAAGTTAGGTTAATGTAGATATTATATGCAGCTTGAATTATATTTATGTATATGCATATGCATATGCATATGCATATGCATGCGCATATATGCATCATATGCATATGCATATATGCATATGCATATGAATTATATATATGCATATGCATATATAAATATAATTCATATGCATATGCACACACAAACAGACACAGTAATTGTGTTTGCTTGATTAATTTTGAAGCTATAATGAAATCAATAAAGTTAGGCTAAATTAGATATTAATATATTTAATACAACTTGAATTTGTATATATTTTTTTTGTTAATTCTTGACCTGTATCTTACTCTGGTTTGATAAACCTGAGTTATATCCTCCTCAAAAGGAACGCAGTTCTAGGCAAGTTCGTGAAGCTTTATATCCTTATGAGGTAAAGTGTGTACATTGATAGATAATTTAGTTTCTTCTACGGTGAAATTAGAAACACATAATTATAAACTTATTGGATTATCTGTGTTTTTGATTTACAGTGTAGACAAGCTAAAATTTCGTATACTGGTAAGTTTTTGGTGAATGTATGCTTCCAATATGGTGATGGTTCCAATGCACCTGTTATTAGAGAGCAACTTAATTTTGGGCAGTTGCCTATTATGTTGAAGGTAAGGGAATGTATATATTTATTAGGTTTATAGATTGTACAGTTTAATTATACTAAAGTTTTAAGGTGTGTAGAGTTACTAAACATCTCTTAATAGGAAACGTTTAACATGACTGACATTTAAGGTTTTCTGAAACTTTTTGCAGTCAAAACTTTGTCACCTTAGAGATGCTGATCCTCATAAACTGGTGTCCTGTAAAGAAGAAGCATCAGAAATGGGCGGGTAAGTTACTTTTATAATTAAAGAATGTAGTTTTGTCACTTTTTTTGTGGAAGCATTCATGCGCTCACCATCTTACATCATATAGGTACTTTATATTAAATGGACTTGAGAGAGTTGTCAGACTATTAATTGTTCCAAAGAGAAACTATGTAAGTTACTATTTATGCTTTACATATATTATTTTATTATTTTAATTGATTAAGATTTTAGCTAAGCATTGCTACATTGGATACTTGCAGCCAACTAGTATGTCCAGAGGTTCATTTCGCAACCGAAGAGAAGGGTTCACTGATAAAGCTGTGGTTATAAGGTTAACTTTCTTTTGTAATACAAGGATATCTTTAATGTAGATTTTCTGTACGTTAAACAACAAATATATTTTAAACTTGTTGATTGTTTTTTTTTTTCTGTTCTTTTCTCAGATGCGTTAGAGAAGATCAATCTGCTGTAACCGTCAATTTATATTATATTAGCAATGGGGGTGCAAGTGTTGGATTTCGGTTAGTATGAATATGGTGCAACAGAAGTTTTATGTTACTTTAAATTGTGAATGCCAGCTATTCTTACTCTGTAATGTGTGTAGGATACGAGGGAAGGAGAACTTGTTACCCATAGGTCTTGTTTTGAAGGTAGAAATTGCACATTGTCTAGTAGAATCTAATTACCTGTACTAATTTATTCACTCTCGTTTCAACAGGCTCTTATTGATACTACTGATCAAGAAATTTTCTTAAGGTTGACATCTGTGTACAATGAGAAATATGAAAAGGCAAAAGGTTGTGTTGGCACTCAGATTTTGAATGAAAGAGCAACGATGATTATTGATGAAGTTAATAAAATGGAGTTATATACCCGCATCAAGTGTCTGGAGTACATCGGTAATTATTTTTCTTTTATATAATTTTTTGTTACTCTTCATATTTCATTAGTCAACTCATTTTTCAGATGCATAAATGTTATTTTTTTCCCCATTTTAATCAGGAGAGTTCTTTAAACCTTTTATGGAAGGAATGGAACACAAAAGTCTCGCTGCTGTAAGTCTCATTTCTATTTCTCTATTAATTTTTGGATTTTACTCTCCTTTTTGTTGTCTTACATCAACAATAACCTTTCTATAGGTTGCTGAAGCTGTTCTGAGCGATTTTGTATTGGTCCACCTTTATAACAATTTTGATAAATTTAATCTATTAATGTAAGCATTTTTTGCTTTTGTTATTATGTTTTGGATTTGAAAGGTTTGACATATTCTTTTATTCAGTTTTATGGTGCAGAAACTTTTCTCGTATGTTGATCAAACCTCTATACCCGATAACCCTGATTCCTTGCAAACTCATGAAGTTCTGCCTCCAGGTCAATTGGTTACAATATGTATTAAGGTAAAATACAAGTTGATTATAACTTTATACAATAAAATAATCAGAAGTTCGTGTATTAACATTTTTTTAACTTATTTTCAGAAAAGGCTACAGGACTGGCTGCTTACATCTAAACGACGACTTCAAGATGAAGTTAAAAGCCCAAAGAATAACTTTGCTTTTGGCAGCTGTATGCTCTCTTTTCTTATATGGCTTATGAAGACAAACTTTTCATTAACTTAACTATGCTTTATGTTTTTTGGTTTGGATTATTTCAGTAGCTGACATAACGAAAATATTGGATAAAAATCCTGGAAAACAAGTTGGTTCAGCTATTGAAAATATGTTAAAAACTGGAAGATTAGATTCACAGTTGGATCTTGATCTGAAGGAGGTATTTATTTAACTTGTAAAAAAAGCTGTTATCTGTTTAGTTATAAACTTAGTTCTGGTATCTTTATTGTTTTGTAGAAAGCTGGTATGACTGTGCAAGCAGAAAGGCTTAATTATCTTCGGTTTCTGTCACATTTTAGAGCTGTTCACAGAGGCTCATCACTCGCTGGACTTCGCACAACAAGCGTGCGTAAGTTGTTGCCAGAGTATGTATATTTTTTTCTACTCCAATATTATTTATGTAGTTTAGATCTCTTTTCTTTCCTTCACACTGTTTTATGCTCTTTTTCATTGACATATTCACAGGTCATGGGGTTTTGTATGCCCTGTTCACACACCAGATGGCACTCCATGTGGACTGCTTAACCATTTAACGGCCACATGTCGTAAGTTTTTAGAAAACAATTTTTTATATGTTTTTATTTTATAAGTTAACTTGGTATTAAGATGATTTACAAATTGGTTACAGGTATCACTTCCTATTATGATTCAGAAAGAAAAATTAGAGATTTCTCAAAAATACAAAAATCTATTGTGAGTGTTTTGATAGCTGCGGGTATGAGCCCTTCACCAGATCTCAAAGCTGGTCCTCCTGAATTTCTTCATGTTCTGCTTGATGGCCGTGTTGTTGGTATTATACGAAATGATAGAATCGAGAAAACTGTCACCCACTTAAGGAAATTAAAACTATCAGCCGCATCAATGGTTTGCTTTTGTTCACTTAAAAAGAACTCTTTATGTTTTTTTACCCTCTGTTAGTTAATTTACATTAATTAACAGATCCCTGAAGATTTAGAGGTGGGACATGTACCTATTAGCATGGGGGGAGCATATCCTGGTCTGTACCTTTTCACAAATCCTGCAAGATTTATTCGACCCGTTAGACAGAAATTTTCATCTTCAGAAGAGAATAACAATATTGAACTGATTGGACCATTTGAACAGGTAAGTTTATGAGTATTTTTATGGGCTTTGTTGATATGACTATCAGTGTCTTCATTATTGTTTAAGGCCATATGCTGATTTATATTGGTAGGTGTATATGGAAATAGAGTGCCCAGATGGAGGAAATGGTGGAAGATTAGACGAGTTTCCTGCAACTCATGAAGAAATTCATCCAACTGGAATACTTAGTGTTGTTGGCAATCTTACCCCTTGGTCTGATCATAATCAAAGTCCTAGAAATATGTACCAGTGTCAGGTCTTTATCTTGTTATTTCAAATATTTTTTACTCTGTATGTTTGTATACCCGTGTCACCATTTTTGTTGATTTACTTTTGAACTTGTAGATGGCAAAACAAACAATGGGTTTCTCTTCACAAGGAATCAATTGTCGTGCAGATCAGAAGCTGTATCACCTTCAGGTTTGAATTGTCTGATTAACTATGAATTATAAGTATATCTTTTAGTTGTATATATATAATATTTCTTGACTTGGTTATTGCAGACACCTCAAACCCCAATTGTGCGCACTGCTACTTATGAAAAATACAGGATCGATGATTCACCATTAGGGACAAATGCAATTGTGGCAGTGCTGGCTTATACAGGGCAAGTGTTTTGTTAAATATGTTAACTATGTTTTTTTTATTCATGGTTATTTATTTGATTCAATATAATAAACAGATACGACATGGAAGATGCCATGGTGTTAAATAGATCGTCTGCTGACCGTGGGTTTGCTCATGGTCACATTTATCAGGTACTAAATATATTTATTTATACAATTA
This sequence comes from Bidens hawaiensis, assembly GCF_021521415.1. Taxonomy (NCBI): domain Eukaryota; kingdom Viridiplantae; phylum Streptophyta; class Magnoliopsida; order Asterales; family Asteraceae; genus Bidens; species Bidens hawaiensis. The sequence continues at coordinate 627,220 of NW_027491565.1, read as the reverse complement.
AGAAAATAAAATTAAAAAATGATTAATATGCTATAAATGTTATTTGCAGACTGAATCTATTGATTTGGCTGACGAAAAGATCAAATCTGGTGGTGCAAGTAAGATCTTTAGAAGAAGCACTTTAGATAAGAAATCACATTCGTTTATCGATGCAGACGGTCTTCCATATGTTGGGCAGGATCGTCCTTTTTCTTTATTTTTTTTAATTCTTCATTATGATATATTTTTCTGTTAACTGTCAACTACTAACTTTCAGAAAATAGAGCCTGGAGAACCATATTATACCACATATAATGAAGTGACAGGCACTTCATTCAGTCAAAAATTGAAAGGTTCAGAACCCGTAATAGTTGATTATGTCAACGTCGATGTCAAAAACAAAAAGCAGCTAAACAAGGTGCGTTTTTAAGTCTTCTATCTTTCCGTTACTATCAACACGGTCCATTGAAATTAATTTTTAAATAAATTTTATTATATAATATTATTACAGGCAAACATACGTCTCCGCCGTCGCAGAAATCCTATAATCGGTGATAAATTTAGCAGTAGACACGGGCAAAAAGGTGTATGTTCTCAGCTATGGGATGATGTTGATATGCCATTTTCTGGAGTTACTGGAATGCGACCCGATCTTATTATCAATCCTCACGCGTTTCCTTCTAGAATGACAATTGCAATGCTTCTAGAATCTATTGCTGCAAAGGTATCGATATCATAATCTGTTATTTGATTAACTTGTATGTATGTAATGCTCATATTATGTTAAGTAAAGGGAGGTGCGTTACACGGGAAATTTGTGGATGCGACACCGTTCCCAGTCTCGAAGAAGTCAGATGAAAATGAAAATGTTTCACTTGTGGATGAACTTGGTTCCATGTTAACGGCTCGTGGGTTTACTCCCTGTGGTACTGAGGTTTTGTACAGTGGAGTTTATGGGACGGAATTAACGTGTGGGATTTTTCTTGGTCCTGTTTATTATCAAAGACTTAAGGCATATGGTTTCCGATAAGTATCAGGTACGTTTTTTTACAAAAGTTTTAGTTATAAATATTAATTTGTAGCTCATGATAATAACATTGTTTTAGGTGAGAGCAACCGGAACTGTGGATCAAGTGACACGTCAGCCAATAAAAGGAAGGAAGGAAGGAGGCGGTATTCGATTTGGTGAGATGGAACGCGACTCCCTTCTTGCGCACGGGGCAGCTTATACGTTACATGATAGGCTTCACGCAAGTTCTGATCGTCACATTGCTGACGTGTGTTCACTATGTGGAAGCATTCTGACGACAACACTAATTCAGAACCAGAAGAAAGTAACGAGGGAGATTGCCGGGCTGCCACCAGGCAGAGTCCCGAAAAAAGTGAAGTGTGTTGCTTGCGATACAAGTAAAGGTATGGAGACCGTTGCGATGCCTTATGTTTTTAGATATTTGGCTGCTGAGCTGGCTGCTATGAACATACAAGTGACACTCAAACTAAGTAATGGAGCAAGTGCTTGAAAGTTAAATTTAATTTAAGTTAATTTTGGGGAAAGGTTTATTTGAACTTACTTTTTTGCTAGTTTTGAGAATGAGAGATGTATCCTGTTCTAATTTCAAACCTCTGTCTTTTTTTGTTGAAACCAGAATGTTTATAGTGTTCTCATATGATATCCATCAATTTTGTTTTCATTTTTTTTTTATTTTAAAGGGTCTTTTTAATATATTGTTTTAAGGGTGAGAATTGTTTCTGTCTTTTCATTTATTTTTTAATAACGTTTAGATATATAAAAAATATTATTTAAAAATCAGCAATATATATTTGATTAGAAAATATATTTTTCTTCATTTTCATCAAATATACTTAATAAAGTAGATAAAATATTGTGAGATCATATAAATAAATATTAATTCTTATTTATTATATATTAAAAAATATATATTTTTGTACAAACTCTGTTTTTTTAAAAAAATTATATCGGTGTGTTCACTAAACAAAACTGAACAAGACTATATTAGTGTTTTTTAAACTTAATTATTAAAAGTTATGAAAAAAAAACAATATTAGAGATAATACAAATTAGTGTGAAAAAAAATTAAAAATAAAAACGCATCTTGACATGCGACAGTGAAAAAGGAGAATAGGTTGCAATCTCTTTTTCTACGACGACCGGTTTAGTTATTTTCTTGCTTGCTTAATTTTGTTTCCAAACAGTGAGACAACCCATCTAAATTTCGCCAATGAGAATAGTCTAATAAACTTAAGTGGCTTGAACAAAATATGATTGTCTAGACGAGTTCAATGAGAATAGTCTAATAAATTCAAGTAACCTGAACAAAATTTGATTGTCTAGACGAGTTGATTGTGTATTAAATGGGACAATGGTAATCTATAAAATATATAACATGGTGCTTTAATAAAAAAATATTATAACTAAATGTAAAATTTCGAACAAAAAAAATCAAGTCATTTTCTCAAAACCATCAAGACAGACGACATTTTTCTAAACAACAATTTTAGATGCTAAAAAAGAAAATAACTTAATTCTCCGTTTTGCTTCCACGTTATTTTAATTCTCCGCAAATATGAAGTTTGTTCGACATGTCTTTCTCGATGTCATCTTTGTCGATTTTCAGACCCATTTTTGAGTTACCTCAAAAATATTAAGTGGGGTTACTACATAGTAATGAAGAAATAAAACTTAATGATGAATCTGGACTTAACACATGAGGTAATAATTCTTTTTGAACAACAACCGATACATATAACCTGCTTCTAATTCTACTTCAATGTCCATGTTAGGGCTCAAACACTTGACCTCCAGAGGAAGGGGCACCTTATAACACCCCAAAATACCATTGGATCAAATGCCCTTTGATACCTAAGGTAATAAATAAGTAATACAAAAATAACACGTGTCATCTTTTCTTACGAATAACCAATTCAGGGTACACATCAATCGACGGTAAAAGTTAACATCGAACTTTGACATTGATCCAACATTTTTTTCAGCAAGAGTAAAAGCGTGTTGGATGTGACAAATGAAACATGAAACATAACTAATCTACCTGCATCTGGATACTTATGTAGTTTAGCTTTCTGATGGTTAAGAATACAACTAGGTGAAGTTGTTTGTTCTTGGCACATCATGCTACTCAAACATTTGACATTTTTGTTTCGAGCTCAAAGATGTAACACTAACATATAAATTAAATTCCTATTAAATAAAAAACAAAATTAACAAATTTAAGATTTCATGATTTATAAGTTGATAGAGATTGAAAGGTAATTAAAGAGTTGCCTCCTAAGAGGAAAAAAACATACAACTTTTGTAAATAAATAAATTCATATTTACGGTAATAAAAAAATTAACTTCTCCAATTTTGGTAATAAATCAAGACCCAACAATGTACCGATAAAATTGTGTGTTACAAAACAAAACTATGAACAATTTTTTGGTGTAAAAAACAAGAACACGTAGCAAAAGTCATACTTTGACTTTTGACAATTTTGACTTTTGTAACTTTTAAAACGTGTATTCTTTGACCGTCTCTTCTTCTTCATATTCATTCATGTTCATGTTCAATGGCAATGACATTGACGTCATCTTCGTCTTTAAAGTTAACATAAGCTTCTTAGTCGTCGTTAAAGTTTTTGTTTTCGGTTCTCTTACGATTTTCTCTTCGGCAAATAACGGACTTGACACGTCATTATACGAACAAGCACTTCCTAACTAAGTTCTTCAACTCCACTTCCGGTGTAGGTGGCGGTGGCGACGGTGATGGCGGTGAAGCAATGACAATGATGGAGTCAGTTAATACTTCTTCTACGCCTGTGACAGTAAATTACAGATAACCAGAGTAATTATTATTTTTAGTTGTGAACCACAACCAAAGTAATTACAATATAACATTACAAAAGATGACGTATAATAATAATAATAATATAATTCCAAAACCATAGAGTAATTATTTTTATTCTGATGTCAGCATAATTATGCTAGTTATTTGTACTCTTAGCACGTTAAATCTATTTGTATCTGATTCTAACACAACTCTTGGAATCAAAATAGTAACATAATTGACAAGTTTTGGATACCTTGAGATTTTGGAGGGTGGTGGTTGATGGAAGAAATCAAATATTTGTATATGTAAATAACCATGCAAATAACACCAAACATGTTGACATGTTGAGGAACAACGATGGCAGCAAACAAGGAGAGAAAAACAATGCAGGAGAAAATCCAGTTGGAAGACATTATGACTTGATTAAGAATTATGAATTATAATTATTGGAGGTGATAGTTTTATAACTTTTCTAGCATATTACTTTCCATTTGTATTTATGGGAACTTATTCTATTTAAGTAAATTAGTTCAATATATTTCAATTAGACCCTAAATAAATATTGGCATAGCGTAAATATTACTTATTAGTTTCAACTAGAAACGTTTTCGCGCGCTGCAGCGAAAGCGTTGATACAAGTAGACTTGCATGTCACGATGGAGGCATTAATGAAATATAATGTTAATAAAGTTCGTTCTAGTAAATATCCCCGTGCATTGCACCGTGAGCGACCATTGATACATGTAAACCTGCACATCACGATGAGGACATTAATAAAACATAAAGTTAATAAAGTTTGCTTGTGTGTTACGACGACTCTATTATGAATGAAGTTTACATCAAAATGAAGTTAAAGTGCATATGAAAAATGAATCGAAAATTACTATTCAGGGATATTTAATATTTAGTTATAATCATATAATAATAGAATAATAGTTATAATGAAATCATATTATAAGATAATCTTGTAAATCAATAAATGTATGGACTATGGTTCAACATAGCACCACATAACAAATTGGATGTGGCTCAATGGTAGAGCATACACTTTACTAATGAGAGGTAGGGATTCTAACCTTACTATCACTAATTTATATGGGAGATGGCCCTGGCTTGCCATGGTTCAAGTCCTAATCTCACCCGGTTTTACCGGCCCCTCGTTGTCGTGCTGTTTGGCGGGCGTGAGGGTCAGGTTTTATCCGGGGAATCCCTCAATAGGTGGACCGCTAGGGGCTCCGTCTGTCCGGACTCGTGGCCGGCTCGAGCTACCTTTAGCCAATGGGGGCTACCTGACGTTACTTAGTTAGTCGTTCCAAAAAAAAGTTGATTGCAAATACTCAAATAACTAACTTGGCACACATGTTTAAATCTAAATGGTTAATATTATGAATTTGTGAGATAACCACTATTTGGTTTTTAATATATATATATATATATATATATATATATATATATATATATATATATATATATATATATATATATATAATGGTTATGGTGATCCATATTCTCTTGCAATTTTATGCATAAGGCTCTATTTTTTTTATTAATGTGGAGTATGTTTATTAATATACAAGACGAGAAGGTTAGAAATCTGTGTATTGAATAAAAATGAATAATTAAATAGTTAGTAATACAGATTTATGATTTATAAATCAATATTTTGAATTAAGATATAATGAAATTGCATGTAAGGGAGAGATGATGTTTCATATGACTATGTTCGATTCTTGTCCCCAGCATTTAGTTTCAGAGGCATCAGGATTCGGAATGTTGATGGGAGACTAGGCGAGTAGGTGATTTTCACTGGTTGAATCATTGAATTGAACATGTTTTATCTCGCCGCACTGTCGTGCCTTCGGGCGAGTGTTTACAGACATTGGTCTTATGTGAGGGTTTTTCTCGGATCGAAAGACGAGTATATCCTAATATGGTGAATTTAGTCGGTAATCCACTTAATCCACTTAGAGAATTTGTTGGCCGTTAAAAAAAGTTACAAACTTTGTATGTTTTACTGCAAAAAATATGAATTGAGTGAAATAAAAAAAAGGCATGAGAATAATATAAAAGACTAAAACATCATTTCCCAAAAGTTTATGGTTATACTTACTAAAGTATCAAATGAATATCTACATTACCATGCAATTATTCAAATACCTAATGAAAAAAAAACCGAATGAGTTAAAACAAATATTGGTCATGTCTTGATATAACATATACATCCTATGACTCCACCAGAACACACAAATTTATTGCATACACTACAAGAGTCATGTTGTGATTATGCTGTTTGGGATTTATCCTGCTGTAAATTTTTCGACACGTTTGATAAACCTCATCGTCAGACTTCATTCGGGCACTAGACAATTGTAGGGGTATGGTACTAAACCCGGTTTTACGACCCTAAATTTATTATGTTTGGCTTATTTTATTATATGGACTAATACAATGTTATTGGGCTGAAGGGGTTTTGTGGAGGTAACCCTAACTGGGCTAGGCCCATTAGGGTACCATGATGGTGGCCATGAGGCTCCCTATATAAGGAGGTCTCCACCTCCTTATTAGGGGTTGGTGATTCTCAATAAGAGCCACCACCATATTTTTGTGTCTGTGAACAAGAGATCCTAGAGATTTCTTAGCGGTCACCTCCACACCCCCCAAAAAAGTCATTGCAGATCCCAAGCAGCCGGAGAAGAAGATCAAGACGTGGTTCGTTCATCTCGAAATCCGTGGAAACATCGTCATGGATCAGGTCAGATTCATTTCGTGTTTCGACAATAATGTCGTGATCTAGAACGCGATTATGTTGTTGGCATCGTCATCATGTGGGACCCTCGTCCCACAGGCATAACGCCATGAAGACCTCCATATTCTTCCTCCTCTTGTAACGAACCTACATCATACACCATGTAAATATTAAATTTAAAAAAAAAACTAAAAGTTTATTAAAAAAAAAAAACTTTCAAATTAAACAGAAATTTGCTTTAACCTGAAACTTCATCATCACCGGCCTGAGCACCAGCGACGCCAATGCAACAGTACAATGATTGTTCATCAATTTTCAGTTGTTCATACGCCAGATAAACATCCTCGATGGTCGCAGCTCCGTACAGCATTACCAAATCGTTAATGCATGAAATATCCTGTAAAGATAACAGTAAATTTTGATTATGAAGGGTAAAATAGTCTTTTCAACATGGTTACAAAATCGAATACCATTACCTTCCTATGCACAGATGCAGCCTGCAAATGGGCTATCAACCCGAGCCAGTACGCGTTTGACTTGCTTTCAGCATCATGTTTCATCAACAGTGTCCGTTTCGCCTATTAACATACAAATTGAAGAAAAATAAAATATAAAATACAAAATATGAATTTAAGAGAACTTTAGTGGATAAGTGATATAAAAAACATGTAAAGTGAAAGGATTTAATAAAGAACGAACCCGGTCAAGTTCATGTTCAGCTATCTTTTTAGTATGCAGGCCTCTTAGAACGTTCTTGCAAGCCTCAACAGCCCTATGAACCTTGCTCGGTGTAGACGTTACTGAGATAACATACCAACCGAGATTCAATCTGTCAAATAGGTTTATCTCGAACGATACATCGTACGTTAATCCTTGCGAGTCTCTGACTTCAGTGAAAAGCCTGCAAAATTTAAACCATAATTTATAATGTAAAATTAAATCATTATTCGAAGAAACAAAATATTAAGACATATATTTACTAAAAAAATACCTCGAATTAATTATCTCTGCCAATAACCCAACGGCAATTGCAAAGAATAGCGGGTGATTCCGGGATCTTCTTTGCAGGTCAAAATTTGTGTTTTCTGCCTTCACAAGCTGTTCTTGGGTTTCCGGATGTACATCTGTAACAGAAATTTTATACATTCGGTAGATAATATATTAATATACATAGTCATCAAGTTATATTATATATCGGGAATGTTTTTTTACCTTTATTAACCGACATGTTCCTTACAGACTCAAGAAAGTCTGATCCATCAACTCTATATCCCCAACGGTTAAGTGCGGGGCCCGCAATGTAAGCACATGCTCTCTCGTCAGTGTCCTTCAAGAACACCTGTCAAATAAAAACAAGTCATAACACCATGTGAAATATATTAAAATATATAATCACGCATAATGGTGTCAAAAGATGTCAACTCACTTGCTGAAAGTGCAAATCGTTAGGAGACGGTCGAAACATGATTGGATTGTAACTCAAAGCCTTGTCAGCGCCTTTAGTTGGTCTAACCGTACCTAAATAATCCATTACACAAGCCTCGATATCCTCTTCCGAAAAATCACCAACAATGCTCACCTGTTAAATGATTATTATTTGGCATCAAAATTAAAAACGAGAAATATAAAAACTAAAAAGTATAATTATAAAAGAGTAATTTGCACCTCCATGTTATCACTGACAAACTGACTCATAACCGCGTCTTTTACAGTCTGTAACGTTAGATTTTGTAACGAATGTGGTGTGGGCTCCACGAACCGTTCGTCTTCATCCAACATAGCGGTCATGAGCTTGTGAGCAGTTGACCGTTCCAAGCTTTTTGGAATAGAGCGGTAGTATGATAGATATAGTTGTCTTGCTCTATCAAATGCATCTTCAAGCCAAACACTATGCTGCAAATGTCAACAAAAGTCAAACCTCGGTTGACCATAGAATACTATTAACATGTTATGTAATACTAAGATGAGATTTAGTATTTACCTCAAGTACCATATGAAGCAACTGAAAAGCCGCACGCATTCCATTATCGCGTGTCGTAAAACGAAACTCCATACAAAGAAATTTTTCGGTTGACTCGAGTGAACAGTTAATCAAATGATTCACACAAAATAGCTCAACCTGAAATAAAAGATATTTAACTTTTGCATACTTTTAATTTAAAAAAAATAAATAAATACCAGAATGTGATTAGTTAAGTGACAAACAAATTACCTGTTCCCTTGTAAAATTACCAACACGCCCCCCTTCACTCAAAGTTCTAACACCCAAAACAACCGCCCCCTTCGTTTCTGGTGTCTCTGCTGCCCGTCCACCGCCTACTATAAGCCGCATCACCCCACCACATTTTTCGGTTTTGGATATCTTTATAAAATAAAAACAAAAACTCGTGTCATATTCATATAAGACGAAAAAAATGAGCTTGAAAAATTATAACTTAAAAGATAATATATATATACCTTGTAGTTAATAGCAATACCATTTGAGAGACGACACTGAGTGATTCCTGTTTCTATATCATGAGACCTAATAGCATCCGAATGTAATGCAGGCACAAAAGACGGTTGAAGTTGTAACTTCAAATCCTCCACTTGTGTCGAAGTTATCAAGTCCTTTGGTACCTCAAACTGCATATAAAAAAACATATAGAAACTCGGTTAAATATATAGAGTTATATACAAGTGTGAACTGTCACAAATATTAATAAAGGCGATGATATACCTCTGCCTCGGGCTCTATGGGTTCCTTCAAACCTTCTTGAATTGCAGCAGTTATCTCACTTGGTGATATCTTGAAATCAACTTCACCTACTCCATCAACATGCACTTTTTTAGGAACACAAGCAACAATGGCTGCAGGTACCGGTGCAGACTCTTTTCCATAATCTGATATGTACTCCAATACTTGTGCACCAATGAAATTCACCTGCATAAATTATGTTAAAAAAACCCGTTCCAATATGTGAATTAGGGGTGTGCATGGTGTGGTTCGGTGCGTTTTCAGCTAAAACCAAACCGAAAACCAAAACTTCGGTATTTGGAGTTTTTGAAACCATTAGGTTCCGGTTTTTTGGTTTTCTTTATGGTGTCGATTCGGTTTCAGTTTTTTCGGTTTTTGCCATTTGAGCTTGAAAATTATATGACGAAAAAAAATTTAGCAAAAAATAATGAATTTGGGTATAAATAATTTTGTTAATTGTAAAAAAATCGATTATTATATATTTGACCAAAAATATTTGAGTCACATATTTATTTAATTCTTATAAGTTACTTAATATAAAATAAAAAAACACAAAATATTAGGAATTCGGTTCGGTTCGATTATTTCGGTTTTTATTATATGCAAAACCAAAACCGAACCGTTAGTTCGGTTTTTACAAAAACATAAAACCAAACCATCGGTTTTTGTTTCGGTTAGGTTTTTTCGGTTTGGAGTTTTCGGTCTTTTCGGTTCCGGATCGGTTTTTCAGGTTTGTTGCACACCCCTAATGTGAATTATTGCTTTTATTATAAAAAAAGCTTACCTCTTCAAGAGTGATTGTCCCGGCAACACTAATCAAACTTTCATAACTTTGTTTATGATCCATAACCATATGACCAAGTGCATCACTCTCCATAACAAAATCCAAATTATCAACCGATGAAATATTATCACACATTGCAGCTAACTGTTCACTATCTTTTAACAATGCATCAAGATAACGCGCTAATTCTCCTTTTGTAACACCAAATTCCTTAAGCCTGCGAACCTCTTGTGTAGCAACTTTAATTGCACCTTGCCAGCTTTTCGGTTCAGCAGTTACAGTTAAAGTAGTAACTGTGCATCCTTCTCTTCCTGAGTCACTATGATCCAACTCGATCGATGTAAATGGAGGGCTAGAGCTCTGCAAATTCACCATTCATCGTTAAATAACAAAATATTTACACAAAAAAGTTTAAATCAAAATTATTGAGAACACGTGTGCACGACCTTATATCTTGAGTTGATGCGAAAATGCAAAGCCGAAAGGAATATTCTTTTCATGAGAACGTTACGCAAATCACCATACGTTTGGACCTTGTTCACAGGAATCTACAAAAAACACGATCATTAGAACATGTTGACCGAACATTACAAGTATCATTAGAAGCTTCTAGAACACTTCATACCTTACAGAACATGTTGACTGAAAAATTTTGAAGCAGTTCATGCTGAAATATCTGAGGCGGCTTCAGATTTTCGTGTTTCCCGGGAAGCGACCATATATGCTCAACGGGAGGACGAATTGCATGCCTTTCCTTTTTAGGAATTTTATTTTGAAGTGATTTGTCATGTGAGTCAGCAGATATCCCACCTGTGAACTTAGGCACGAGAAAATTAGCCATTACACCAAAGGCACTAGTTTTCGGTGCTACAGGAGTCTCGATTTCAGCTTGCTTCTGTCCAAAAACAGCCTGCGTATAAAGTCTTAATTTAATGTAATTCTATAAATTAATATTGAGTATTGTTTATAAGCAGAAAATAACATACTTCAATGTGGTGAACAATCGCTGGAATATTATCTATATCTCCCACGATATACAAAGTCGCGTTTGCTGGGAAGTACCATCGTTCGTGGAATTTCCTAATTTTTTCTGCATCCCATTTCTTGATTTGTTCTTCAAGTCCAATCGGGAATCTTTTACTCAGTTTATTCTCAGAATGTAAATGCTGCAACAACTGTAAATAGAATGTGTGTTATTTTCAAATTATCAGAAGCAAAAGAAAAAATATAAGAAAAAAAAATGGTTAAAAATGATACCTGGCAATCAACACGGTACTCAATAGTGTTCATCATTTGCAGCTCTGATAATATGGCACGTCTTTCTTTCTCAACCCGAGAAGCAAGGAACTTCGGGTAAAAAGCAATCTACAACATTTAAAAAAATCATAGTTATTAAAAGCCCTCGCTTCTTGCGCCTAGGCCCATGCCCAATATCTGCGCTTCTAGTTCCTAGGCCCTCGTTTCTTGAAAATGACAACACCTCTACTGGCATTTATGACGGAAAAGAACAATAGCCATTTGAACCTTTAGTCCTTTACTATTTATTACTTTTTGACCTTTTGGTTATTATGTTTTGAACATTTTGGTACTTTACTTTGAACATTTTGTTATTCAAGTTTTGAATTTACATTTGAATCTCGACTCTTTTAGAGCTTTGGTACTAACTAGATGATATTAAATGTTATATAATAGCTTTTGTGTATTATATATGAAGAATAGTATTATTTTTCTAATACATAATATATTTATATTTTTTTATTTAAGTGCGTTTTTTTTGTCTTAGGCCCCAGGCGAGGCCTATGCGCCATAAGTGCGCCTGGCGCCTTTGATAACTATGAAAAAAAATATGCGCGTTATATCTTAAAAAGCATTTCAAGACAGACATGACAAATGCAATGGTATATTATGTTTGTGAACTGGTTCTTACCTCATTTAAAGCATCCAACACAGATGGAAGTAGATCCTCATCAGAATCCTATTAAAAAGATGCAAAATTTATTATGTAAAGAATGATGGAAAGCCTATATAGGTTTGTATGTTCAAAGATAACAAAAAACCTCTAAAATATAATAAAAATAATTGAAATCTGCAATTACAAACCTGCATGGAAGTTGGTGAATGAATATGAAAAACCGTATGATGAAAATCCGTATAAGCATTTGAGCGTGCACCGGTTCTTAAAAGCTTTTCACGCTTCTTACTTCCAAGAAACGCAACATGCTCAATCATATGTGCGATACCTTGCTCATCATCCTCCTCATCAATCGATCCCGCGTGTATCTCCATGTGGGCTTCAAATCTTCACATAACAAAATATTAAATGTTAAAACAATAGGTAAAGCAAAAAACTTTAGCATCAACACACTGATAAATACAAAATTCAAAATTGAACCTGTTTTGTGGAACTTTATTAGGCAAGATGAGGTAACGAAGACCATTTTCTAGTTGACCCCTAAACAACTTCGGGTGAGACGGAAGTTGAGCACTCAAAAACGCTTGTAACTCCTGCCATTGACTGTTTTCCGAGTCAACCATAAAATTATCAGAAGATTGCTGCTCCAAAACACCCTCGGGCCAGGATGTACTTGCTGCGTGTGGCTCATCGGGACCCACAGCTGCACATGGAACTCGAACCCGTTTCCCCTGCAAGGTATAAACATCAGATACATACACTACTATATAAATTAAAATTTTCACTTCAATATAATTTAACAGAAACTTACAAATCATCATCATCATCATCGTACTCAGTATATCCCACCAATAGCAAAGCTATGGTAGGGTCTGAGGAGGGTAAGATGTAGGCAGCCTTACCTCTACCCCATAGGGATAGAGAGGCTGCTTCCGGTGAGACCCCCGGCTTGATAGTAGTTTTGCATCAAGCCTTGGACATAAGGCACATAGCACTCAATCATCGGGACACCGGCTGATCGGTGCATGTACCCTTATCTTTCAGCTATCAACGCCACTACATGATGCCTGATTAACCGTCCATCACTTTTAACGTTATTTTCACGAGATTAGTAAAATAACGTCAAAATTAGTGCAATTTCACTTTTGCCCACCCGAGGGTTCACACATATATACATCATATGTGCGCACCGCAAGCAGGGCTATAACAGAAACTTACAAATACATTGTCTAATCCATGCTTTGACAGATGAAATATGGACTTGTCAGAGAATGCACTCGGCGTAGATTTGCATATAGGAAACCGTTTTCTCCGCCCGTGATGAAAGCAAGAGAACCGTGTACATTGATCAAGCGATGGCCTTTGAATCACTGGTTTATCCACCGGAAAAACACATCTATCCCCACCACCAATCTATACCAAAAAAAAACATATATAATTTAATAAAAAATACAAATAACATATGCATTAGGTATTTCAAATTTCAACTTCACAATCACGTAACAATACAAATATCCAATTAAAACTTCCACTATAATCAGTTAGGAATAGGACTGGCATAACATCGCTATGTCAGACACGACACTATAAGACACAATTACAAGTGAAGCTAGATACGAACACGACACTATAACTAATTTTAACAAGTAACAAGGCATGTTTAGGAACCCGTTAGGACACAAATTTTAACAAGTCTTAAACTCGTCGACAGTTAACGAAAACCGTTAAGCTCAAACCTAATTACCGAAACCTGTTAACATTCATATCCTACTATCGTTAACGGACCCGCGTCGGAAACTGTCAGCCCTAGTTACAAACATCCATTACCCACTCTGATCCCATCAAGATTACAACTTTCTACCCACCCATAACTAATCAAGCTTCAAAATTCAATAAAACAATATGTACCAGCTTAAACCAAACCAAACCAACCCAATTGGACTCTATACACAAAAACACAAAAAACCCACAATAAAAAAATCCAATCTTTTTCATTCTTACAGCAAAATTAAAAACACCCGGATAATAAAAACCAAAATTGACTTAGGATGAGAGGATTAGGCATGATTTGATAGACCTAAACCTCTCCGAGGACATGGTTGAGGATAGGAATTCGTGGAGAAGTAGAATTAAAGTTAAGGATTTTTAGAGAGAATTGAATACGTTAGGGCTTAGACTTAACTTATTTAGGTCACGTACCATAATGGTATTTCCCTTACATATATTATTATTATTATTATTATAATTATTATTAGCTTTTATACAGCTGTTAAATTGTGATCTTATTATAAATATTATTATAATTAGTAGTAGTTTTTATATAACTGTTAAACTTTGATTTCCTTTATTTTGCTTCGTACACATGTACTTAGAGCCGAGGGTCTCTCTAGAAGCCACCTCTTTATTCCTTTGGATAGAGGCTACATCCCACCCTTCCCAGACCCTACTTATAGCTTTGCAGTCGGTGGATTTTACTGGGCATGATTGATTGATAATAAAAACCAACAACAACCTTATTGGTGACGTAACGCGGCGGCGCAACGGCGGTCCGGCGAGTGTGAGTGTTGAAACGGCGTAAAGTAACAGTCTTGTGGGTACAGGGTGAGAATTGATTGGTGGGTTTGTTATTAGAGTTGAAGTGTAATGGTGGTGTAACAGAAAGACGTATGATTGATGAAGCTGCAGAAGCTTCCATTGATTGATTGATGGATTTGTGAATTGAAATCAAAGAAAGAAAGACAGAGATATGAATTTGTGGGTGGGCGACTTTTATTTATTATCCTCACACACCAAAAATTATTATTATGATTATTATTATTATTAGTGTTGCTTGCAGCCATGGTTTTATTATTAATTTATTATTATTATTATTTATTTATTTATTTATTTTATTTTTTGTGGTTTTATTTTGTTTTCACTTGATATTTTTTTAAAGTCCAATAAGAGTTATTTTTATTATTGAGTTAGGGTTTTAATACTTGGGCCTAGAGTTGTATAAATAATCCAGATTTATAACTCGACCCGTTACACAAAAAAATACTAGTTTGGTTCAAACCGTGAGAACTAGAGGTGCCAAAAAAAAACCCGAATCCGGAACTAGACCCGAAAAAAACCTGAACCGGTTTTATTTATTCCGGGTTTTTAATACCCGAACCGGATTTTCCCAATACCCGAAACCAGGTTTTCAAATACCCGAAAAATAAATGGAAAATACCCGTAAAATACCCCTAAAAAATTCCAATCTTTACCCGAAAAAAAAACCCCGAAAATATGGTTTTTTCAATACCCAAAAATATGGTATTCAAATACTCGGTTTTAGAATACCCGATTCCATACCCGACCCGAACACGATACATAGGGTATGGTTTTTAGAGGCAATGCTCGAACCCGAACCCGACCCGGTATTGCTAATACCCGATCTTACTCAAACCCAGTTCCATACTTGAACCCGGGTTTTTCTAATACCCGATTTATGCACCTCTAGTGAGAACCTCACCTGACCCGACAGTTCATAGTCTCATTCCCTCAAACCGGTTTTAAGCCAACCTGGTTTGAAAACCAAGTCAAAAAAGTCGGGGGTGTTTTTTTGGTCCTAAACCGATTTGATCGGGCTGAACATTCTTGCCTCCAAGCTGGTTTCAAACTTGATATATTTCTTCAAAAACGGTTTTAATCGTGCCTTGACCAACCCGGACTGGTTTTTAACCCGTCGATTTGGGACATAACTCGTATTGTACATATCTAATGAGAGCGAGTTTAAAAAATCAGTTTAAAATATCTAATAGCATTAGTAAAAACCATGATGGGTTGGTTAATATCACACGATTAAAGAGTTAAAAGTACATGGTTTTGTCTTGTATCATATCAAATATAGGTACTTTGATGGTGTGTTTGTGATTTTTAGGTGTTGCGGATAGAATACACAAAGGATTATATTTAAGCATGTTTAAGGACCTACAGATTAAAGAAAATTTTAGTCAGACGTACCCTACGGCTACCTTGTCGTACCCTACGGCTGCTGGACACCTAAACCGTATCCCACAGCCCTGTTGGTGTTGGCATAGGGTGTGTCCTTGCAAATTTAAAACCGTGAAAATCGGTTTTTGACCAAGTTTTTAATGAAGATTAATGTCATAATTAAGGGGATATATAACCACATGATTGAGGATGATTAGAGTATGATTTTTTCACTTTAAAGATATCTATTATATAATTTTCCATATCTTTTGTATCTAAAAACAAGAGAAGCATGGGGTCTTTCATCATCAAGGTTCACCATCAATTGAAGATTTCATCTTTATCATTTGTAAGAACCATGTTTAACATGTTTGGCTAATTTCTTTTTGATCGGCTCGGGTCTAGGGTTTATGTTTGCATCTTATACTCTTGATTTGTGTTTGTTGGATTTAAACTTTTTATGTTTCATCAACTTTGTTAAAAAAACCAAGGTTTATGTGGTATTTGTGTATGAAGAACAAAGTTATTATCGTTGAATCTATGGTCAATTGTCCGTTTTGGTGTTTACGTATACTATACTAGCAATTGATTTACGGATTTCATATTATATAACTTGATTTTTACTAAGATAAATTCCTAGCACGTGTTCCTTGCCCGGTCATAAATCGAAAGGATAGTAAAACCAGAATCCCTTGTTTTGTAATAACTTTTTTTTGCACTTATTTACCAAATTATGTCGATGTAATTTTCAATTAACAAACCGAGTTAAAGTATAAATTGCTACATAGCTCGAAGCCCTGAGTGGTCATTTTTCCCAATTATTGTTTGCCTAAATCAACCAAAGTTAGTTACTATTTGACACTCGTTTTTTATATTTGTAATCAAATCACTTTATTTATTATAAATCAATTGAATCAACTTGTTGGTTTATCATTTGCAATCTAAATCATATTTGGTCTGTACGACTACTCACAAAGCTTCATAATAATTAATCAATTAAATTTAGACCACCGACTACAAACTTTTCGTGGTTCGGCACCCTTCTTACCCTAACTAGTTTAAGGTATGTAGGACACACATTTTCTCTATCTTTGACCGATTCGACGACGACCGACCAAACCATTGGCTAGTAACCAGTTTCTTCTATACCGGTTTAGCTCAATTAAGGTTTTGGTTCAGTTAACTGGTTACAATTTGCGCCCTTATTATGGGTTTAGGAGTTTGTTTTGAGCGAGTCACTAATGAGTTGTTCAAGATTAATTAGTTAAATGACTGATATGGTTAACATATATGTAGTATGAAGTTCTCTATTTCTCTCACAAATAAGAGTTTTCTCATTATACTTGCCCTTTAATATATAAGACTATATATGTTTGTAATTATTTCTTCATAAACATATGTATAATAACAATGTTACTGTGTATTTTAATTTATGAAATAAAATTATATAAATGATAGGCTTCGGTACCGAAAATAAATAAAGCTGAGTATCGAGTACTGTAATGATTTTTTTAGTGTGATACGGTTATGGATACTGACATTGGTACGATACCTGCTTTGTTTTCTTTTTCATATCTCCAATTATGTTGGTTCTGGTATGTCGCATGGGTACGAATAACAAATAAAGTGAATTGGTACGGGTGCCAATATGATAACTACTTTTACTGGCAATTTTCATATGTTTTTTTTTAATTTAGATGTATGATAATAAGAAGTTAATATGTTCGACCACATTCTATGAAAATTTTGTAACACAAGGGGTTTTGAATTTTGATCAACTTGCATAAGATGTTGGGGTTAATAGTTAAATTTGAAACACCCATTTTAGATCTATAAAAACTGTTAATTTTGTGCAAACTATTTGACTAAATATGTGGTTTTTCAAATGGGGAACTAATACTAAAATTTGTGCATACTATATGGACCATTTGTTATGTTCAAAGTTAACATGTATAAGGACTTTATTGTGTAAAAAGTTGTTAAGAGACGTTTGTGATAAAAAAAAACATAAAACATGTTGGTTTTTTTTATGGTATTTGCTCGAAAGTTATGGTCATTCACACTTAGGTGGAATGGTAAAGTGGCTAGAGTCTAGAATTGGAGGTAAAGAAATAAATCCATGTGCAATGTAACTTTTAGCCGGTAAAAGAAGGTAAAAATTTATAACCAATTTTTCATGTTCACGCACTTAAAGTCTAAATGTAAAACTGTGAGCCCCACCGAACCCACACAAAACTAAAAGCCAAAAATGTAAACTCAATGGTTTCCCAAAACTAAAATCAGCTAGATTTAAACCAGAAAACAATATGTACAATTGTAATCGCTACTTTAGTTTGTTTTTGCCCATGCCATCAGCACACCTTCGTTTAGTCGTTGGCTCCTAGAACATTTAAAAAAAAGTAAACATAGAAGTGTAAACGAGCTGGGCCTATTGGGAACTACTTGAAATAGATCTCGAAATAAATAAGTTAAATGAGCCAAAATATAGTTTAGACGAGCTCGAGGTTGGCTCGTTTAGGCCGCCCATATTTCTTATCTTGTAGCACAGTATGAACCTAAGATAAGAACATTTTGGTTACCTCATCACTTAGGGAAGCAAATGAGTCGAGCTGATCACGAGCTACTCGGCTCATGTAAAAGCTTGATCGAGCTGGGCTTAAACGAGCCCAAGCTCAAGCCTAAAAGTAAGCTCGGTTAACAAACAAGTCTAAGCTTCACTTATTGTGCTCGAGCCAGCTAGCAAGCCTAAATAAGCCTCTGATCTATATTAACCAAACTTTTACCATGGTTTTGGGACAGTTAGCAACCAAAGCCTTTTTAACTCTTTCATTCTTACAATAATCTATTTACAATAAGAGGCTAATTAATCATGCCCATAATTCAACACTTTTAAATAACGTAGAATACTGTTTTTGTCACAATGAGCCTTTTAGATGGTTGTATGTTTATGTCACATTTAAGTAATTAATAATTTTCAAATTTTATTTATCGAAAATTTACCATTGTCTTTTAAATGGGTTATTGGATTTTTAATAACTTCAACTTTGTCTTATTAGTCTGGATTAATCTCAACCGAAAAATTGTTTTTTAACAGTCTCAATTGTTAACATATTTACTTCCGGTAATCATATAAGTTTCCCATGTCATAAAAAGCCAACGATGTTATTTTTCAGTTAATACGGGATTGCTGGAAAAAAAATAGTTTGGAAGTTAGGACAATAAATTCAAGTTGGGATTAATCATAACCAATAGGTCAAATTGAAATTATTAAGAAAAAAATCCAATTATCGGTAATGAGACCACTAGAATATGAGGTCTTAGACGGGATGATCTCTTTTGATATATTTGAGTATTTGACCAAATGGTAGCCCAATATTATAAAATCTAAGTGGATACGGCCCATTAGGGTTAAGGCACTCACCCACTTTATATTTAAGTGATTTCTATAAGGTACGAGGATGAATATCTCTCTCTGTTTTTTTATCTCTCCTTCTCTCTTTCTCTCTCACACACATATAATTCTCTTTGCATCTTTATACAAATATGCACAAGGGAAAAACAATAATGTTTGTGACGAAACTGGATCCGAACCGGAGGATTATCTCCTTTCGCAATGAAATCAAAGTCCATTCCAAACAATTTAAGGTCTCAACAAGATGCTCTTTAATTGTATATGTAGACGATGTTCACCATTATGTTTTTTTATCAATCAAAATAACATGTTTGTCATAATAACATAAGCTTATGTTATTATGACAAAGGCTGGCTTCGTTTGTGTTTGAGGTTTGGTCTGGAAACTTAGCTCCGCCCTAATACCATCATAACTTATAATACTCTCTCCGTCTCATTAAAAGTTTCCACATTTTCTTTATTTGTCCCATTACAAATGTCATATTTCAAAATTTATTAGCCAATTTCCAAGTTACCACTAAACACTTAACTAACATTAATAAACAATATTTACGGCCCCAACTTACAAGGGCATTATTGTCATTTTGTAAGAAAAAAAACTATAATTTAATCTACCTTAAACTTTGTATTTTTCAAACTAAGACACTTTGACCGGAACGGAGGGAGTAGTAGATAATAAAAGAACCTTGAGTATAGCATTTACCTCATTAGTCATCACCAAGGATAAACCTCACTATGTCCAAATCCAAATCTCAATCGTGGTGCTGCACAAAATAAAAAGACAGTTACATACTAGGACAAACCACTTAAACCTAACTTTGACAAAATTACCTCACTCGTATAATAGCAGCTACTTCCCAAGTCATAGGAGGATTGGTTCTATTAGCCCAAAGATTGATATCATTAATAATTCGTTGCTTTCACAACAAATAATCAGAACGGCTAATAAATCATGCATTTCTTAACTTAAAGATGATAGTGTGTTCCTCTTTCTGCTTTCAAAACATTACTTTTACCCAAATAACAAATGTTTCAAATAACTTAGCTTACCTGAGGATGAGTATAAAAGTCATCACTATCGTTACTGTCATCACTGCTGCCTACTATCATCACCGCTGCCACTATCATCAGCAAGTCCAACTACGCTTTTAACATAATGGTCGTCCGAGAAAAAATGATCAAAAGGTCCAGCATCACTTTCAACAGGGGCATCCTTTGAGAATAAATCACAAATCATGTTTTAAACGCAAACAAGCAGATCTCTAGCTTGATTTGTTTACGCCCCTATTGCTAAATTTGCAGCTTGATTTATTGTATATGGTATATAGAAGAGGTTCACCATTATGCCTTTTGTATCAATCAAAATAATTTATTTGTTGTAATAACATTTAAATCTTTGTACATTTTTTCATAATCATAATTTAATTTTGTTTAGCTACTTTTTGTATCTTAATCTAGTAAATTACAAATTTTGTTAGTTATTATTACTTCACAAAAATCATTTATTATATTCATATGTTAATGTTTTATGCGGTGGTTCATCAGTATTCAAATGTGATTGTATGTTGACCTTTCACCTATTTTTTTTTTCAGTTCCGAGGATCTCTTGTTCTTACGGTTGTGTGTTTGTGACAATTTTATCAGCTTCCACTCTAGAAAGTAGGGCAAATTGAAAGCTCAAGTAAAGCACAAGACCGATGATAATGAGACAAGTAAAACTATTGTCACTTGAAATTGTTATTTTAAGCATTTTATTTGTGTACATGCATAGCTATTTTTATGTGGGTAAAGTTAAAATACAAAGGATAACAAAAATGAGAAGGGTGAGAAGGAATCCAGTTCATTGATCTTAGATTTTAATAGTTGAGATTAATTTAATAAATAAAAATTGATGGAAAAGGCATGAAGGCAATAACCCACATTTGTTGACTTTCTCTCTCCACATGCAAGGCAACATGTCAATTCCCCAATCATTTTAAAATGTCCATAACTTTTTCATACGACATTATTTTTAAAAAAAAATTGACCATAATAATAATCGTTTTTTATCTTTAATATAAGTATCATATTGTTATATAAAAATAAAAAAAAATTAATGGGTTTTTTAAATTGTGTTTTTTTGTTGTTCATTGTGTCTTTTAGTTGAGTTTTCATATATTATAGATTTTGATCATTATTTTTTTCAATTGGTACTCATATTAAAAACAAAAATTAAAACAAAGATTACGTCATTGTCGTTTTGTTCATCATTAACTTTTAGTCATTGTGTTATACGTTCATTGTCTTTTATTCGTATTGACATATGACAAATTCATTTAATGAGAAAAATAGTATTGCGTTCATTGTATATTACGTTCAAGTCATTGTGTAATATGTTGTTTCCATTGTGTCTTACGTTTCAAGTCATTGTGTTATACATATTCACCATTGTGTCTTACGTTTTAGGTCATTGTGTTATACGTATTCACCATTGTGTCTTACATTTTAGGTCATTGTGTTATACACATTCACCATTGTGTTTTACGTTTCAAGTTATTGTGTAACATATATTAGTCATTGTGTTTTATGTATTAGATAATTTGTTGTTATTTTATCATTATTTTTACATATTATTATTACACAACAGTGTTATTAGTATTTAAAAAAACATAATGATGAGTTGAAAGACACAATGACGAAAAAACACAATGACGAAAAAGGACACAATGATAAGCGAAAAGACACAATAGTATGCGAAAAGACACAATGACGAAAAAAGACACAATGGTGTGCGAAAAGACACAATGACGTGATTTTTGTTTAAATTTTATATAACAAAAATCATACTCATATTAAAGATAAAAAACGCTTGTTATTATGATGATTTTTTAAAAAAAAAAATATCATACGAAAAAGTTATAAACGTTCTAAAATTATGGGGGTATTAACATGTGCATTGCATGTGAAGAGAAAAAATGTGTACAATTACCTCTATAACATTTTTCTTTTGGTCCCCACTTGACACATGTCAATTATTTATAACTTCTCACACTTCTTATTTTTGTTACCATTTGTAGAATAACTTGACCCATTTTTATCTATGTTTATAATTATAATATATAACATGTAAGTTTTTTTAGTTATTTTTGTTTATTAACAATAACTATACTATGTAATGTATGTTATATTGAAAACATTATATATATAGTTAACTGGACCATCTAGGGCTTAAGCTTTTAGCGAGCTGACTTCAACGAACTTACAACTGGATTGCTTAAAGTTTAATATAGAAATAACATAAGTTATATATAAGCATAATGCATGTTTATACTTCTAAGGTTGTTTATAGAAATAATGTTCCTGAAAATGGTCAAATCGGTCAACTTTATTTGTAACTTTTTGTTTGAAGTTTAATATGTGTTTCTATTTATTTTTTCCTTGATCAGCCCCATTCAAAAAAATGTGCCATGATGACTAGGGCAAAGAGAAAATGGATGAGTAATTATTGCACATTTTGATTTTTGGTTGCGATTCAGTTATATGTTCTAGGAGTAGGAGTGGGATGCTTAAATGAGGCGCGCTTAAGGTTAATGAGGATGCAATTTGATAAAGTTTGTTTTTTGTTCGATAACACAGCTCTTGACATTTTTGAAATGCTAAGTTTTGAGTCGTCGTGGCTTCTTATGGTTCATCTTTTTATTTGATAAGATTTTAAAACGTTTAATGAGTGTAGGCCACGGTTTTACTTTAGTCATACGACTTTCTCAGTGTTAAGTCATCGTAGTTTCAAATGCTTATTCGAAACCCAAATTGACCCATTTAAAAAGGTTTGGGTCAAGATTGTCACCCCTACTTGTAACGGGCGCATGTTTTGCTCTGTAAGCCCATGGATATAAAATTTTTTTATCAAGAACGGTAAAGGTGGTAACACGGATGTTATGGTTAACTTGATTGAGATTGCAAATAACTCCTATTTGTAACTCTATGGTCCTTAATCTATACAAAACATTATTGGACTTAAACTAGCAGAAAAACTAACTCAAAAACCCTTAGGTTTGTAAATACGACAACTAGATCCCCGCATTTACACAAGACTACTCTAACAAGTAAAGCAAACTTGACTAACTGAAAGGGATTTGTCGAACAAAGGTACGATAGATGAAATGTTTTGTGTATATAGCTCGTTTGAAGTGTCATCGGTTATTAATAATCCGAGCGTTTGTGTGTAGTTTTTATAAAACATACCCATTCCAATAGGAGGAGGATTGTCCAAAGTTATTGCCATATTTAGAACGCATTTGTCACGTAGCTAGCTCAATGGTAATGAATTCAGTGTTGCAAAAATCCCGACTGGCCAATTAATCCCTAACTAATTGCTAGTCCCCACTTCACCGATTAATTATGGGCTAATCGACCAATTAATTTGTCAATGGTCAAATACGACCAAAATCAGGATTGACCGGACATAATCAGTTTTTTTATGAGGTTCCGACTAAAATCGACAGTTTTCGGTGAGATTCCAGCTCAAATCAATTTTCATCGAGATTCTAACTAAAACCATCGGTTTCCTACGAGATTCGGGTCAAATAGTGTATGTATAAAATTGAAATTACATATAAAATGTGTGTTTGTATATATTAAACTAAATATTATACATTAAAATTTGATTCGATTAATCCTTAGTCTTCACCTCACCGTCCGACTAGTGACTAACGATTTTTATAACACTTTATATGTAAGGCTAGGACTTCCCAAAAAAATAGGCCCCAAATTAAAATTTTATTTATTTATTTATAAATGTATACAGTTAAACATATATTAAAACATATATAACTGAGGATTAGAGCATTGGTATACGCTGGCCCAGTGGGTATACAACAAGTCTTTCTTCTTCTAAACCCATGTTCGATTCCCTTTAGCTAGATCGGTGTTAATATATATCGGATATATAATAATAATAATAATAAAAATAATAACAATAAATATAAAAGGGGTTATAACAGACTAGGGTTTTTCACATCTCTCAATTTCGATTGCCACCGATCTCTTGTGATCCAGGTAATTTGCAGATATATTTGATTGTTTAATGTTATATTGTTAGTGTGTTGGGACACCCCCTAACTGGTGTATGGTGCGCCTTTTAGGCTAAAACCAAACTTTTTGGCTTTTCAATTTTACAAAACCGTTCGGTTTTGGTTTTTTCGGATTTCGGGTTCAATTCAGTTTTGAATTCGTTTTTTTTTTTTTTCTACTGGTATTTTTGGCCAAAAAATGACCCAAGATATTGAATTGGGCTTAATTTTTTTTTTAAAGGATAATGATTAACAAAATATTTGTTTATTTGTGCGTAGAATATTTGAGCTAAAAATGATGCCCACATTCAAAACTATAAATAAAATGTCATAAATTCAATAGCAAACGTAAAATATAAAAAAATATTCAAGTGGATAAAACATAAACGATTCAACCAAAAAGTAATTCAACATATACGATGCACATTTAATAGAGTAATATTATTTGTTGTTATTATTATTATTAATCACGTGAAGAATTAAACAAATAGTTATAGGTCAGTTCAGTTTTAATGATTACGGTTTGGTTTGGTTCGGTTCGGTTATTACGTTTTTTTCAGTTTTTTTGTTATTATGGTTCGGTTTTTTCGGTTATTCACAAAACACAAAACCGCACCAAAACCAATATTGTGGTTTTTAATAAAACTCAAAACCGAACTGTTGGTTTCTAATTCGGTTTGGGTTTTTCGGTTTCGAATCGGTTTTTTCAGTTCATGCACACCTCTATTGGTGCATGTATCCTTGTCTTTCAACTATCAACAGGGCCGGCCATAAGGTGTGGCCGGGTGGTCGACGGCCACAGGCCCGGATTTTTTTTTAATTTTTTTTTGTAAATTTTATGTATTTTTATTAAAACAATATGTATATTTAGTGTTTAAACTTAATTACATAAACATTAGTTTGGCTAGTGCCAAAGGGGTATTACTCTCAACCCAAAGGTTATGATATCTGCTCTCATTTGAGTCATGTTTAATTCTATTTCTATACAAAAGTTTTTTTACACAACCCAGTTATAACCAAATAAACTCATATAAATTTTAAATTGTTTAAATACACAAAATACTCCTTTTACTTAAGGCCCAAAAAAATTTCGCCTTTGGCACAAAATTTTTTTTGCTTTCTCGGAGCCGGCCCTGACTATCAATGCCACCGCATGATGCATGATTAACCTTCCGTCTCTTTTATCGTTATTTTCACCAAATTAGTAAAATAACGTCAAAAAATGTGCAACTTCACTTTTGTCCTCCGAGGGACACCGCAAGCAGCGCGTTGATGAGTAATATGTATAAGATGTGTTTATTATGTATTGACTTTTTATCAATGTAGGCAATAGAGGGTAACATGAAACAAGTTGAAAATTTCGAAGAAATCGAGTGTGTTGATGAAACTGATACCCTTGATGATATTGATGATTCTGAGGTAACTCAAACTGTTACAAACTAAGAGTGATGTTTCATACAAATATGATGTTCAAGCTAATAAATAGCATATTGTGTGGTGTAGATCGCGGGCTACCTGCTTGACGAGAAAGAAAGTCGTTTAAAGGAGATTCTATGGGAATCAGAAAACAGAGAATATATGATGCAGCAGGTGATTTCCTTACTTATGTATGAAAGGCTTGATTATCTCTAATGGGTAAAACACGCTAGTTACACGTTTAAGTATCAGTGAGTTGTGACTTGTGACTATGATAAAGATAGAGATAGAGAAGCAGACGTGTGAGGTTTTTAAAAGATAAAAGAAATTTTGGAGAAAAACGTGGTTTTTTTTTTGTTAAATGATGTACAAGGGCGCAGCTTAGTTGGGGCCAGGGGTGGGCCCGGCCCCCTCCGTTTTTTCGCTCGGTAGTGTAAACCTATCCTTTTTGGCCGAAATTATTTATACATAGTGTAAATTTACCCGTTTCCAACCGAAATTTTGAGCCCCGCCCCCTCGGTTTTTTGCTTGGTAGTGTGAATTTATCATTTTTTGTCCGAAAATTCTTATACATAGTGTAAGTTTACCCGTTTCCGATTGAAATTTTGAGCTCGGCCTCCTCCGTTTTTTCGCTCGGCGGTGTAAATTTATCCTTTTTCAGCCGAAAATTTTTATACATGGTATAATTTTACCCGTTTCTACCGGAATTTTGAGCCCGTCCCCCTCTAGTCTATGAACTTTTTATACATATTAAGTCCGGCCCCCTCGACGTGTATGTCCAAGCTTCGCCACTGATGATGTAGATATATAGAGAGATAAGAATGGAATGTAAATGCTCTTAAGTTTCGGTTTTCCCTTATTTCATCGAACAACCCATAGCTACATTAAACGATCTTTCAAATTGGTAGAATAATTTTGACATTTTTTTTATTAAGTAGTTATCATTTTTGAAATCATTATTATTGTAATACAACATTTTTCTAAATTCTGGATTGTATATATAGACATCTTTAGATGTTAGAATTATATATAAAAATATTCAGCTTATATAGAAAATTTTCGACTAATATACAATGATAAATGTTCTTTAAATCTATTTTAAAAAGTTTTTAACTACCCAAATGGGACATAAACTCATCTAAAAGGAAACATGTCAAAAGTTGCCATCTAGTGTATTTTTCTATGGAATAAAGTTTAAGAAATAGTTTTATTCAAAAGTTGGTTTTATAAATACTATGATTTTTATTTTTATTTCACACAAATATTTGTAGAAATGATGTGAACATCAACAAGTAGTGTTTAGTGTTTCATGTCAACTTAACCGCACTTGTGTTTTTTTAATAAACTTTTCGCTACAATTGGATTTTAGGATTTGACTTGAT